>NW_010109802.1:0-24367 GCF_000699245.1 Pterocles gutturalis
ATGGACTCAAGCCTCATATACCTTGAAAAGTCCAATTATGGTAGCTATGAAGTGAGATAATCATAGCAATTAGTAATTAACAATTTGTTCAGAAAACTATCTGGAAAAGGGAACAAAGAAACTCACGAGTGATCAAAAAAGATCTGTCTTACTTCATTCCTTGTTTGAACAATGATTTATTTGGTTTTGTGGACACATTTGCCATACTAAAGTTGCTTTTATGATCTGTTTCTCGAGATATCTGAAAAGCTAAGTCTGATGCAAAAACTTGATGGACGTCTGCCTAACTAATGCATGTAGCTATTACTTTATATTTTCCTTCTTTATTACATTTTCAGAATCAAAAGGAGATAAGCATTATCATGAGCTACTGTTACCAATATCAAGGACACATACACACAAAAGATGATTGAACAAAATGAAATTCTACATGTCAGCAGTAGACAAGCTGCTGTTGGAAAGTGCCAGATAATTAAATTTTAGAGAGAACCACAAATTTTGGACCTCTCATACTGATGTGATCTGTCAGACACAGATAAGAATTCTTACTTTAAAAATACACACGGTTTCATATCACATCTTTTTTTAATGTGAGAACAAAATAAACCAGTTGTTTGTGACAACAGTTCCAACCAGTTTGTCATGCTGTAGAGGACAATGTATCACCCTGGTTGGGCCACCACCTTTCTGACACCGAGACAGAAGTTATAAATAATAAAGCAGGAATTGGTATTCACATTGTTTACCAAAGAAACAGTGGGAGAACAACAGAGGCTGAATTTATCTCAAGACAGTGTCCTGACCAACAGTCTAGAGAACAGGCAGCCCTATTAAAGGAGAGGTGGGCACCAGAAAGGATACAGCAGATCTGCTTAACTCAAACTGGAGACCTGGCCATCCACCTCCCACCTGCTGGCTGCAAGCCTGCAGAGTCCAGGGATGACCCGTCCTCTGGCACCCATTTCTCTCTTTTCCACGTTTTACACAACTGGGACATACAAACATTGGATTCAAAATTATATGGAAGGCAAATATTTTTGAATATTTTAGAGGCAAGAAAATAATTTTAATTTTTGTCTTTTCAATGCCATATATGAAAGCTTAAAAGCAAAATTATGTCACACCATGATCTGTGCAATGAACTTGCTGTGTATGACAGACAGGCTCCAAATTGTAGTGTGTCAGAAAAAATCTCTACTAGTTTGCATTGCTAGCACAAATTTACAGCCATACTTAGTATCAGCAATGGATAAATACAAAAACATAACACAGAAAATAACTTTGTATATACCATAAGTACAGCCCTTACAAAAAAAAAAAAAAAAAAAAAAAAAAAGAAAAAAAAAGCATTTCCTAAAAATACATGATGGGATTTATTCTGTTTATACTCACAGATGCATTTAGAAAGAAGATCTCCCGTACAATCAGTATTATTATACTACCAGAAAACAGGTGTCTATGAGATCAGGTTAAGAAAAAAACAAACCCTCAACTTTTTAAGATTATCCTGAGAAAATGATCTTTGCTTTCACTGGCTGCTTAAACTGTTGGAGAGAAAATCTTCTGTATGAGGTGCAGTTGCCCAGGCACAGGCAGCAGGGCGCAGGGGCCTCTGTGGGGAGAGGCCGGGGCTGCCCCGTGCTGGACACAGCCGGCTCCAGCCGCCTCCAACCCACCCCCCGCAGGGCACAGCTGAGCCCCCAGCCAGGGTGGGGCACCTCTGGGAAAGCATATGTAAGAAAAAGCAAAATGTTACCTGGCAATAAGACATGAGGAAAAAAACGTGTGAGAAAGAGCCCTGTAAGCACCAAGGTGAGAGAAGAAGGACGGGGAGGAGGTGCTCTAAGGCCAGATCAGAGATGACTCAGCAGCCCATGAAGAAGACCATGCTGAAGCAGCTTTTTCCCTGTAGCCCGTGGAAGACCCCATGCCGCTGCAGGCGGATATACCCTGAAGGAGCTGCAGCCCATGGAGAACCCCAGGCTGGAGAAGGGGAAAAGTGTGAGAAGGAGTGGCAGAGACAAAATGTTACGATCCGACCACAATCCTCATTCCCCCCTCCCCTGCATTGCTCAGCAGAAGAGGTGGGAATGAAGGAGTGAAGTTGAGCCTTGGACAGAGGGAAGAAGATATTTTACTTTTCTCTTTGTTTCTCACCATCCAAATCTATTTTAATTGGCAATAAATTAATCTTCCCCAAGTCGAGTCTGTTTTTCCTGTGACAGTAATTGGTAAGCAACCCCTCTGCCTTTATCGCGACCCACAACCTTTTCCATCTTACTTTCTCCCCCTGTCCTGCTGAGAAGGCTGGGTGAGGGTCTGGCAGCCAGCCAAGGTCAACCCACCACAGCTGGGGATCAAATTTGGGAACTGATTTTTACTAATTTGGGTAGTTCAATTACAGGAAAGTGACCGAAGTTCATTCTTCATGACAATGCTAAGCACACTTGCTGTTAGTGAAGTGAGCAGTATTTGGTACATAGAAAGTAAATGGTAGTGTCAGCACCCACGGCCCCTGGATACCTTCTATGAAGGCTCAAAGTTCTGGAGTGGTTTCAGAAGCTGCTTAGAGGCTTTACTGCTGCCAGAAGAGAGGAAACCCTGACCTACTTCCTCAATGCCCATCACTGCACTGTCAGCAATAAGGCTGATCTGGCTGCAGACTACTCAGTTAACTTTTAGTGCTGGAACAAAAAGGTAGCGTAAGATCATCACGTCCAGCAAAAGTGTGGTTTTATGCTATCATGAAACTACACCCTTGGATGGTTTCAGGCTCATGATTTCAATGTGCCTCAGAAAATAACTGTCCTTATTAGACTTGGATCACAGCTCTTCCTCTGCCTTTACACTGGGGATTCTTATAATGTCCATCCTTATTTATTCAGATGTAAAGATGGCCAGAAATACCCTGTTGGATTTTTTTGAGCCAATTTGTCACAAATTTTTTTCTATATCACTTGACCAAACCTGTGATAGGACCAGAAGACTTTCTGAACCAAACTAAATTTATGGTCTACCTAATCTCGTACCCCTTTTCTGAGAAATTACAGCATCAATTATTAAAAAAAATGTGCATGACCTCCTGCAGTAGTTATCTGGAACATAATTCATTTCATGAAAGAATGTCCTACCCACTTATCTATTTATTCTGCCCTACATGTGTTCTTATTTTCTTTCCCCTAAAATCTTGCAAAAATTTACTGTTACAATTCTTATTACCATATAAATCTGAAACTGTTTTGAATTTTGCCAGCTTCTTGGCTTCTTCCTGTAGTAATCTAATGGGCTTTGTATCCATCCAGTTAAAAAACATTAAATTCGTCCCAGGTATGGTGTACACCTGTAGATACATACTTTCCCCATAAATGTAGTTTGTCCCAAGTGTTTCTATAGTTTCTTTTTTGCGTGACAAAAAATGTGTTGTTGCCCCCCACACACACACATAAACATATGCAGGAGAATGAGCATCTATTTTGTGACCATCAGTGATGCTGAGATTGACTGGGAGAAACAGCAAGGACTCCAAGTACCACCTCTGGCTCAGTGAGCTGGCTGTTTGATTGTTCTCATTTTGTTTAACAGTTTATGTATAATTGCTGCTGGTTTAGACTGTAATACAATAAATGCAGCACTGTGGGAAGAAAGAAGCCTTTTTTTGCACCAGCAATTTTATTCTCTTTCTTATTGGGAGAGTAAGACCTGCACTTAACTACATTACTCTGTGAAATTTTATTTTTCCCCAAAAAGCCTTTGGTAAGTCTGATTCATCCTCAGTCACCAAAACCCAGAAATCTCATTGCAGCCTATGTTGCCAGTATAAGATAGCTGAAGTTACTTTCAGCTAAGGAGTTTATACACAGTTTAGTAAATTTCAACAAATTCATTAAAGTAATTTTTGCATTTTTTGTTGTCCCTATTTTTAATGAATGCATGTGCCACAGATCTACGTAAAATTCAATTTTCACTGTTGCTTAATGTTTCATCTTTAAGGTGGGAATGTTTAAAGAAGGCAAGATGTCTCCATCTACAGCCTAAGGATTTTCATTTATCAGTGTAATGTTGACTCCCAAAAGAGAAATGAAGTAAAGTGTTAGTTCAGAAAAAGGAGGTCAAAAATACAGGAAAAAGAAAAAGAAGTAGTGCAAATATTTATATTTTCAGAGATGGTTTTACTATCTATCAGCCTTTTCTCTGAGACAAGCCTGCAAACTGTGGCAACATTGTTCACCTGTAATTTTGGTGTTCATTGCAACAATGCCTTAGTCCTTGATTCTTGAACAGTCCCATGATAATATGTGAACATCTTTACAGTAGATAGGACTTTCCTGGTCAGAAAACATAGATGTACTAAAATTATCTAAAAGACAAAAAATAAATACTTAAACCCCCTGTAATAAGTCAGGAAAGCATAATTTTTCTCAACAATTTAGAGAACACATAGATAACATCCTCTACCTTGTGGGGAGTATATTTAAATATTGGCTTATGAGGTATTTTCTTTTACTGAGGTTTGCTGAGTATAAGTCCTAAAATTAATAATCCATTTTCTCCACTAGCCAAACTCACTTACTTAAATGGAATTTTAGTTGTAGTCCTACATGCTCCAGCACGGTTAACAGAGCTTTACAAGCACAAGAATGAAACAGGGATTCCAGGATTGCTTCTTGTTTTCCTAAATGGGCTAGAAACAAAATACTACTAAGGCAAGAAAAGAAGAAAAAACTCAAGAGAGTTTTGCTACAAACTGGCATGGTTTCTTGAATTAAATTGAGTCAGACTATGAAGACTGGTTGGTCTGGGACCCCCTGATTCTGGACCGGTACTATTTACAGCCTTCCTCTGTGCTCTGCAAAGATTCCCTCAGTGCTGACCTGAGCACCACTCTGCATTTCTAGAACATCTGAAGCAACTACAGTGGAAGTAATAGTTTCTGTAATAGGAGAACTGCTTTCATCCTTGTTACTATCATCAAATACAAGCAAAAAATAACACCAAAATCAACACACCATAAATACTTCCAAATGGAAAGTAGTGTTAAAGATAAATTGCATCTAAAACGCTTAAAGGAATATTTTTTACCAATTTAATGGATTTTTTTAAAATAGGAAGACTCCTTGTAACACTTAACCATGTGCAATTATTTTGTGCTTCGGTAAGCACTTCCTAATACCCAAAAAGTCTCAGAAGATATTTCCTACTGACTCTGTTTATTACAGTATCGCCTTTAACTCAATCTGTACTGTATTATATAGATATCAACACCACTGAGAGACCTACCAAACAAATTCTATGACTTGGGTGACAGATTAAGAAGCATTTCTAGTTCAGATTTGTGCATCAGATCCTCAGGTTTTGTTGAATCCTTAAGTTCCCAGTGCATATTTTTAAAAAATTCTCCTGGATTCATTCTGATTCCATTTTTGCTTCAATTTGCTTTTCCACTTCATATTTACCTTATAGATAACTTTATTCTGTTTCACATTCCTGTGAACCTTATTGTAGCTCATGGGTATATGCAGATAATCTCTTTAGTAGCAATCTACCTCAGGGCACGAGACAGTCAAATGTGCATGCAAGTCCTTGAAGCTACTGTTCAAATGGAAATTCAAGTTTCAGATCCCAAAACATTTGCCTTAATTTAAATTAGCTTAAGTTATAACACTTGTGACTTACACCCAGTATTTCATATTCTCAGAAGAAACTGCAACTGAGACACGCATGATACTGAACAGAGATGGAAATTAATTTTATCACTGTGATGAACACACTACTACTTCAATCAAAATTCATTTGCAAATTTTAGTGGAACAGGAACAGATGCAGTAGAATTAGAAAATAAAATATTTTTTCCAATCTCGCTCTCTCCCCCCCTTTTTCCACATTCAGCACAGAGCTGTACTGCATTTTATTACTGAAAAGGTAGGCTTTGGGCAGAATGACAGCCACTGCTAGAGTCTCACAACAATCCTCTATACAACACAAACAAATAGAATTATTCTTTCCAAGTCAGTTATTTTATTTGCAGACAATTTACTTTGAGGACATACTGCTTTGCATTTTCTTGTGGCTTTTCACTTGTTTTGTGAACTTTCACTGAGAAGTGCCCTGACATTTCAATGTCTTTATATGTTGTTGCTTTTCATTTGACCTGTGAATGATCTCCACTTCCACAAGCTCTCAGTAAAATATCTGCACAACCAGAAACAGCATAAAAAGCTCTAACCCAAATGAAGCCTTGAAGCCCTTGCAAGGATAAACAATTAATTGGTATGGGAACTGTGACATGCAAATCGAAGTCCTGTAAATATCTTCAGACTATGCAGAAATTCTTTTCCTCTGTTAAAAGGAGTGGTTTTAGCGTAATGTTTCACTGAAATTGCATCAAGACTGGCAATTATAAGGAATCATAACAAGATTGTTTCTCTTACTCTCCTCATCCCTAGAGAAAACATCAAAGCGACTGGGTGAAGACAGCCTATCTAGGCTATAGCAAGCAAGGCTACTTAGATTTAACATATTCAGAAAAGTATCCATGCTATTTCCTAAAAACAGCTTATTTGACTAATTTCAAACAGTTATCAAGAAGTACTGAAACAAAACTAAAATGGGTAGTAATAAATTTTCCCTGTTGATTGTTGAAACAAATATTTTCAGATGAAGCAGTAACAGTAGCAATATAATAAATTTCCAAGTGTTGTTTCACCAAAACAGAATAGCAGTGAAATGACCTTAGAATATCCCATAAAATACATATGTTATTTTTCCCCTTATAACAGTAGTTAAACAGAGATGTAAATGAGAGGACTTTTATTTACTATTATCTATCAGCACTGTACATTTTTACTAATTGCCTTTCAAAAAAGAATAACAGTCTCTTACCAAGGTAATTACCTTACAGGAAGTAAAGACTTCCTTAGTAAATATATTTATATTTGGACATTATTGCTCTGTTTTAATACAATCATGACATAAATTTCATTTCTGCCTCCTAAAATCAGAAAAAGTCAAAACATAGGATCTAGAATGCAAGACTGACACTATAATCACAGCTGCTAATTTCAATGTGCTGTCTACATCACAGGTACAGAAGCTTAGGAAATGCATACAGAAGCGATGTGACTGGGTGGTGGAGACTGAGTTGTACAAGTATTAAATGGAACTTATTAGATAAAAAGGCACAGTATACATTGTATCTACAACCTGAAAAATCACAGTAATGCAGTATATGCAGCTTCCACTGCTCTAAGATATTCACATGCAAAAATATAAGAAAACACACTACCGATGTATAAATCAAAGCCAAACCTTACTCAGTAGTGATCTGTATAGTGCTGCACAATGGCAGATGCCACAGCATATTTTTTGATGATGCAAGGCTGCTCAAGATCATCTATGGATAATGAACCATGACAGCTTGGGATTTGGTAAAATGAAGTTGATGGTGAGAGAAGGCAACGAATACAACTACTATCTGAACAGCCAACAAATGTATATAAACTGGATTTTTTCCACCTTTAATGTCAGTATGAAATAAGATATATTACCACAAAATTATATGTTCACTAATCTAACAGACTTTACATCAGAAAAAGCTATTTATTTAAATTATTTCCATTTTATTTCTCAGAAAGCACCATGCATTAAAGCATTTAACAGGATATGACAGGTAACAGAGTCCATGTTTGTTTAAAATACCTTATACGATTGGCATCAATGCAGTTTTCTTTTCACAGGGAAATCTTGAATGAAGGCTCTGTCAGTTTCTAGTCTCTTCACAGCTCAGAAAAAATCTTTTCCTTTTCTCCCTTTAAGAGAAAGACATTCCATGTGAACACTTGCCTGTACCTATGCAGCTGTATTTTCCATCTTTGCCCATTAGCAACTGCTGCTTAAAAACTCCTTTAATTATACCTGGTTTGTTCAGTGCCTTTCAGCTGCTGATTGGCAGAAGTTGATTATCATGAGAGTTAATCAAATTGTTAAGAAACAGAGAAAAAAAAATACATGAACAAGTCTTCTCCAACATGGACTCATCTGCACTGTTTCTTTAGTGTGCTCCAATATTACATATTTCTGTAGATTTCATCTTTGAGCCAAGTACGGTGAACTGTAGTGATCTCACACACATCATATTTTCCTATTGCTGTATCTCACAACTTGGCGTGCTCAGTGAATTCTTTTGATACCAGAAAGACATGGATTGATACTTTCACATTTTTTAACTTCTTCTATACACAACCTAACAATTTTAAACCAGTGGTCATTAAGGGGCAAAAATGCCATAGGTAAATCCACCTTTAGACTTGAACAATTTCATAAAACTACTACAGATTACACTGTAGATTTTATTTTTTTTTCCCCTTCTCAGTTCTTCTGTTTTTCTTCTATAGAGTCTCCTATCCTGGTAAATTAAGAGAATCGCTTTTTCCCTCTGACTAGAAACTCCAGTGAAGACTGAATGCTTACTGTGCTGGAAGTTGTTTGAACAAGACTGTTAGAGATCTTTAAGATTTTTATAAATCAAATCCCCGAGACAGGCAAAGGATAGGAGTAAAGCTATATCAACGTATTTGTTCTACAGATGGAAGCTGAGGTACACAAAATTAAACAATAGGCTGAACGTCATATAAGGAGTCTGGTTTAAGGAAACCACTCAGCCTTAAATGTCTTGAATCCTTGCACAATACCTTAATCTTACACTGTAAAAGCTGTCCTCAGTCCCCATGTCTTACATGTTGCAATTTTGGTTATTTTCCGTAGTATGAAATACTGTCATTATTTCATTTTGCTGCTCTTGGTAATAGTTAAAATAGCAAAAACTCTTAGATATAAAGATACTTTTTTAAAAAAGAACAAAAGCGTTGCATAATTCAAAAGTGCATTAAAAATATTTTGAATAGAATCATAGAATCATTAAGGTTGGAAAAGACCTCAAGGATCATCAATTCCAACCCAAGACCACCTAACTCACTAAACCATGTCCCTAAGCACCACATCTACACGTTTCTTGAACACCTCCAGGGATGGTGACTCAACCACCTCCCTGACGTTTCTTGAACACCTCCAGGGATGGTGACTCACCCCCCCCCCTGGTTAGCCTGTTCCAATATCTGACCACTCTTTCAGTGAAGAAATTTTTCCTAATATCCAGCCTAAACCTTCCCTGGTGTAACTTGAGGCCATTTCCTCTTGTCCTATCACTTGTTACTTTAGAGAAGAGGCCAGCACCCACCTCACTACACCCTCCTTTTAGGTAGTTGTAGAGAGTGATAAGATCTCCTCTCAGCCTCCTCTTCTCTAAACTAAACAACCCCAGCTCCCTCAGCCGCTCCTCATAAGACCTGTGCTCCAGACCCTTCACCAGCTTCGTTGCCCTTCTCTGGACTCGCTCCAGCACCTCAGTGTCCGTCTTGTGGTGAGGGGCCCAAAACTGAACAGTGCCGAGTACAGGGGCACAATCACTTCCCTAGTCCTGCTGGCCACACTGTTTCTGATACAGGCCAGGATGCCGTTGGCCTTCTTGGCCACCTGGGCACAAATAGTTTGCAAGCTCTCATTTTTGACTACTTAAGTATTAAGAAATCAATATTGTTAACCACAATGGTAAAAACGATGGAATTTTCTGTAAATTTGCTAATTATTCAGGGAATAAAACCCATATCAACAACGTGCATTGCACTGAATTTAGAGTCACCAAAGTCATGAGGCAACAAGAATTTACACCACCACACAATGTCCCTTTTGCATCAGAAAAGAAAGGTTAAATCCTTCAAATGACTCCAGGATCTAGGGTTTTAATGAAATAAGTATCAGGAAAAGCTGGTTAAAAATGTTCCAGCTTTCGCAGTCAACAATTATTTTGTACCTTGTGGCTGTCTGGATAGAATGCATTTATTTATCTAAACAACACAGTAAAGTTAAACTCATTAAATGCAAACCACAACATTAATAAAAGCACATTGTTGCAATGTCAAGCACTCAAAGTTTAATTCAGCTTCTTTGTGAGCCTTTATGACAGTCTCTGAGTCACATATTTTTTTGGGGGGGGAGTCATGCTTATCCAGTGCCTAGATTTTTTTTTTTTTTAAGGAATTTAAAGGGTCCACACCTCCTATTCTGTGAATGCTCTATAATTTACGTACCATATGCAGTACATTCTTAAATTATTATTTTCATGGTGAATTTTTTTCAAGATAAAAAAATATACTGATTTTTTACATCCAATAATGGATCCTCATTTCCCCTCCCCCCCCCCTCTTTTCTTCAGCGGACATAGTATATACTTTATGTTCCTATATACCCAAGCACTGTTGCCACTGAATTCCATTTTCCTGCCTTCCTGGCTCATTTCTCAAGCATCCCCAGTTCTCTCCAGCTAGGATTTCTGGCTGATGCTAATGGCACTATGCTGGCAGCTCTGTATCTGCTGTCCGGGTGTCCAATTCCTTATTAAACCTGTCTTCCCTTAAGCTCCCTGCCAATTCTCACTCTTTTGGCTGGTCAGTCCCAGTTTCTCACTCCATTCCAGTTTTCACATCCCTTCCCCATTCTCCACGTTGACTATTTGTGTTGCCTTTGCCCACCAAGCCTCAGTCATTCCCTCCTCAACCCAACACTGAGTGTTTTTCTCCCATACTTGTACCCTTCTGCCCACTGGGATCCTGGCAGTGTCCTAGCTCTCACTGCTGGGGCTGGCTCTATCCTATGACACAGAAGAGCTATCAAGAACCATCACAGGAAACTCTTTCTCTGTCTTTTTCGTCTTGCAACACAAGTATATTGACTCACTCCATGCAAATGTCACAGGTTTATCATAGTCAGCCTTAGGAGTTCAGAGAAGCATGACCGCACTCAGCAATGACCGCAAATGGAGATTTTACATCTTCAGCGTTAACAGATCTCTCTTTCATCTGTGAATTCTGATGCTTTTTAAAAGGCTTATGATTGTGTTAATTCTAGTGGATATTCACAGAGGTGGTCACAAGCACATTCTGTTCAGAATAGGCAAATTCACTACTAGGAAGTAAAACTAACTCCACCAAAAAGGAAAATTCCCAATATGACACTTAGTTTTGTGTCAAGTTCTTCCTTCTGTTAAAAAAATCCTAGTTAGAAGCAAATATTTCTAAGGAGACAGCAGTTAGCCTTTAAGAGTCAGGAAAAGATGGATAATCAATCAGGTAAGTTTGGGTATGTTAATAAAGGTAACAGTGAAACGTGATCCATGTTTCAACAAGAATTTTCAGGTTTTTTAAGAGATTTGAAACTTCTTTTTACAAGTCCTTTGGGAAGCCAAATGAACCTCTCTCACTTATTGGATGAAGAGCGCACAAAACTTTGCGTAATGAAATTAAGCAGCCTGAAATACACGTGAACATGACTAATGAGACCAAATGCAGCAGAAAAACCAAGCAGATGGCTTGAGCATGCTGGAACAGAGTAGCAAGGAGAGATCTGAATGTTTTGGTTTTTTTGCAGGATACATACAGAAACACAAATATAATCTTTGCATTTCTGTACAATACTGCATCTGTCAGCTCTTTGATGGTCTATGGATTACAAGTGAGAGCTTGCCAGAATACTAATAGCCTCTGTGGAAAACCTTTATGTGTCTTCCATAGATATGCAAAATGCAAATAAAATGGGGCAGGAGGGTTGGGGAATTTCCTTTTGCATTTGGTGTCTTGCTTTTTTAATATTTTAATTGCATAAAAAGATATTTAAGCCAGTACTATATTTTTAATGAACTAGTCTTTCTCCACCAAGAGGAAACAGAAAGGGATAGAGAAAGAAGGCAGAAGGTAATAAAAGGTGATGGTGAAAGACTTTCTGATCAAGAAAGGCCAATGACCAACTTGTGAAGGATGCTACCAGAAACACAGGAACATGAAGATAAAATTAGTTTGCTCTCATTGCTTGCTGGAAAAAAAAAAAAAAAAAAATCTGTCCATTGAAAAGACTAACTGTTCATTTCTATAATTTGAGCTAAAATGAGGGTTTAGCAGGCAGCTTCTCCTCAAGAAGTATTACCAGGCTGAAGGTATAATTCTGCTCTGCATGAAATGCACAGACACTGGCTATTTACATCTGCAAATGTATGGGATTGCCCACAGTTATGTTACAAAGAACAAGCAGATTCAGAAAGAAAAAGTATCAATCAGAGCATCTTTACAATGTTATCCTGTTGCCTTCTCTACCACAAATGATTGGGATAAAAGGCCTTTCGATGCTTATTTTCTGACAGGTGAGAAATTGTTTTGCATTAGAAAACTTTATTTTATGTTTTTGAAAAAAGCAGAGACACTACCTGTGATTGTGATATAAGGACATCCTGTCAACAAAGTAATTTTAACCAATGTTCAGAAGAAAACTATTTAATTAATCTGCACCTGTTGGTAAGTACAACTGTTTCACTGTTCATGCTAATGCTACAGCTGTAGCCCACCAACCACATCTTTGACTACTACATACTCCTATTATTTAGTGCTAACAGTGCAATTTAGTGGTGCAGAATATTTTTATTACCAACACAAACCGTAGAGGTCCAAGATTCAGACATTCTTTTAAATTCCTTCAGCTAATTTTCAAAATGTATCTCTATGCTGTGGGCATTGGTTTCCCTTTTTTAAAGTTCAACATTTTTAGAATCATAGACAGATACTGAATAATTTCATGGAGCATCAAAATTCAGCAAAAAAAAAGAACCAAAACCCACAAAACCCAAAACTTCTTATAATTGCTTCTTTTAATTCTGGAAGACTGTAATGATATTTCCTTACTATTTTTTATCACTGGCTTCTAGCTGTGTTTTTATCTCCTGTACTAAACAAAAAGCATTTATTTCAGTCTGAAGCATGTTAAAGTTATCTCCATTCTGCAACAACCACAGGAGTCTCTAAAAACCTGGCATCTGTAGACCAGCAAGACCTTTCTGTCAGCCTTGACCTAAATTTCTCAGGTGACATATGTAAAGATTTGGATGATCTCTCTATTTTACTGCAAATGATTCTTAATTACACTGCACCACAATTTTTAAGCTTCAACTCAATAAATGTTATAAAGGGTTTGTTACACAATGCATGACCTTAAATGAGAACTGCAACACACAGACATCATTCCAGCCCATGTTACTTGTACCAGGTCCCCCTCTGACCTTCCATTTTAAACCTTGGCCGCTATTCAAACTATGAGCAAAATCCAGCTTGTATCACTGTTCTTGTAGCTTTCTAACATAACTTGTGTTAAATACGAGTACCTATCACAGTACCAATAAAAACATGGTGTTTATGATCTCAGTGCATTTCATTGCTGCAAATGGGGTCTGCAAACATCCTGGAAACCATCTCCATGAATCTGTGTATGGGACATCGTACAATGTCCATACAGACCAGGTATGCAATAGTTATGTGAGGAAAACTGTTAACTGACCATTTCTATCTTGTCACTGCTGTAAGAAAATATAGTCTCCTTCTGTAAAGCTGTTTGTAAATAAATTCAGTTGTAAAACATGTTTCTGTGATCTTCTGCAGTAATTCATATCAAAACAGACAGCTCAAACTGTACTTTTATATCATTTTACAGTTCAGAATATTGTTGTATATAGGAAAACTAACAACTATAAAGGAAGCTGGTAGGAGCAAAGCGCAAAACAAACAAAAGAAGGTGGTTCTTTGTCCAATGGGTGTAAGATCTATGAAACTCTCCAAAACGTGTTAGGTGGTACAATACAATTTTTTAAAGTTGCATGGGGAAACTGAACAAAAACTTGGAAAAGAGATTCATTGAGGGTTAGAGAAACCACACCAGGTTCCAGAAATCCCTTGGGCTGAAAACAGACAGCAGCTGGGAATTTTGAAGAAATGTGTGATATATTCTCACTATTCCTCTTTTCTCTGGAAACCTGCTATGGCTTGTTGGAGACAGGATGCTGGACCCTGTAGGTCCCAAGCTGTAAGAATCCCTGGTCTGAATTCTTGGGATCATTCCTCTGTTCTAAAAAGAGGTGCTCTGAATTTGACCTATACTTTTGCTTAAGCAAAGGCAAAGGAAACTAATGCCTTTGTATTCCAGGAGTTAGTTAAAACCACTCCATGACGCATTTGCATCAGCACTGATCCTTAGTATTGCATGTGAGTCTATTTCTACTGAACAAATTTGTATGGCTTAAACTTGGTATGTCCATGATCACTATTCCAACAGGTGTAGTGCAACTGCACCTAGAGTACAAGTACTTAGTAATCTAGAAAAATATATGATTCAAAAACCACATATGAGAAAGTTTCACAGTATACTAGAAATGAAATGTATTCCAACCTTCCAAACAGTTATTCTATAATTACTTTGGGATTAAAATCTGCAAGAAGATCATTTCAACATGGCCACCTTTCAGGTTACTCAGAAGGGTGACGCAAAAAGATAATAATAATAATAAATTTTAGATCAATTTTCTGTCGTTACACAGCATACACTAGTATAAAGCAGACAAGTGTAAACACTGAATCCGACAGGATGGTCTAACAACTAGGAAGAACTACACTTCATCTTACCTGAAAAAGCAAGTGCAGAACACAAAGTGACTGCAGTAAAGTCATGTTAACATAAAATCTTACAACCGTCTGATCTGATAATTGCAATGGAGACAAATTTGTTCCTTCTTGTATATTGTTTTAGGTATCCATATGGTAGCACATGGTTAGATATTTATAAAAAAATGACCTTGGTGACATATCGCCAACATCTTTGAGTTGTCACCCTTCAGGAAAATGTGCCTGTCCTCACATGTCAGCATTCAAGTTCATATATATTTTCTAGTCTCTGTGGTCTCAGAAGGATTTTTATTTTTTTTTAACTTTCCCTTTGGGGCTATTTTTCACCCGTAGAATTTGAACTGAAATTCCTATTCATCTATTAACGTTATACACAATTAAGGAAGGAAATTCTTTTCCTTCACTTCCTAATCAAAAGCAGCTGGCAATAAATATATGCAAATACACACTTAAGTTTGCACTGGCAAAAGTATCACTTGTGATCTCATCACTTAACTGACACGAAGCAAAAAAAGTATTTCTACTACCACTTAACTTACTGGTGGTCTTTGGGGAAAATTCAGCTGTCACCCTCCCACTTATGTAAAGATATTACTGAGTAACATACTTTGGCTGTAGCTGCATCTTGGATCATTAACACTAATTTTTCTACTATAGCAAAAGCAGATTGTCAGACATCTTGCTTTGCTATAAACTTCTTTCCTCCTGTCCTGGTTTCAGCTGAGATGGAGTTAACTTGCTTCATAGTAGCTAGCGTGAGGCTATGTTTTGGATTTGTGCTGAGAACGTGGCTGATAACATACTGATGTTTATAGTTGCTGCCAAGACAGACAAGGACTTTTCAGCTTCTCTGCTGTGCCAGTGTCTGCAGGTGCAGGAGAAGCTGGGAGGGAGCACAGCCCCAGTTACTAGCCCAGGATTCGATCTTGAGTTTAGGACTGACACCCAAATGGGCCAATGGTATATTCCATATCATGCACCTCATGCCCAGTATATAGGTGAGGCACTGTCCAGAAGTTATTTCTCTTGCTCTGGGTCATCTTGCTGCAGGTGGTCCCTCTCCCAGGGTCATCTCCCTCCCTTGGTCAGCTCTCTCAGACACTCAGGCTCATATCTCCACTCTGGGATTGCAGTTTCAGGACTCTCCCTGCTCTGGGATCATTAGCAAGGAACGGGCTAATCCTTGGTCATTGGGTGGTAAGCAGTATCACTGTGTATCACTCATTTGCATATCTGTATATATTACTATTATTATTTTCAATATTATTCTAGTTTAGTTATTAAATAGTTCTTATCTCAACCCATGAGTCTTTTTCCCTTTGCCCCTTTAATTTTCTCCCCCATCCCCAGCAGGGGGGAGGGTGAGTGAGTGGTTGTTTTGTTTTGGCTATCAGCCAGGGTCAAAACTATGACACCTCCACATGAATGCCGAAGCACACAATGAAAAGTAAGAATCAATAGTTCACTACAGAGTGAACACATCAATTTTATATGATTTCCCTATATTGTGCCAAGTCCTATCCTCAAACTCTCATTCTGGCCTCTCTTACCAACCCAATTCCATACTGATCAACTAATTTACCTGCTACTAAGGAACCCTTTCAAGCTTAAACTGTGAGTGTGACCTTCAATTTATGAAAGACACCAAACACAAGATCAATCTGATGGTACAGAACTCACTCCAGAAAGAAACTAAACATTTCTTTTTTCATGCTACAAGTGAAAATAACCCAAACACACAAAACTAACAAGCTGACAAAGAAAGGGTTTTTGAGGTTGTGTTCCAGATCTGTGCCTTTGCTCCATTACCAATTATTAAAGTCAACTGATGTGACCAGCTGACAACTTGTAATGCCAAATTAAGAGTTTAATGTTCTTTGCCAACATCCAGCTGATGTAGAATGTGCCACTCTGTACCTAGAAATCTCTGCATGTTCTTTTGAAGATGACAAAACAATCTTCACAGAACTTTGGCAACGGGAGCTTACAGTTTATCAAGATCCTGTACATTACCTCTAGTTGGACCCTCTTCAAAACAATAGTTTATTAGCCAATTAGGTTGGAAAGAAGCACTCTCCCCTACAAACAGCTTTGATGAGTTATCATTCTTCTCACATACACAAAGGAAAAAAAAAAATCCACTGCGAAGTGTTGTTTCCCAACTGCAACATTTAAAGGGAAGGTTGCCATTTCCTCCGGTAAAGACTTATGAACATAAAAAAATGCTGTAGCCATAAAACCAGAAAAAAAAATTACAATCAAATTAGAAATCTCAAAAGGAATGAACTTATCACGTGCAACCAGGCAGAGCTCTCTCACAGCTAGGGATCAGATAAAGATTTTAATTAGCTCCCTTGAAAATTGGTGTTCGCATTTAGAACGAACGAAAAGTTCGTCATCACTTCTTTTTCATCCATGAAGCTTCCTTTTCAGAATATACACTAAAACTCTAAACTCAAGCAATGAATAGGTGCACACACAAAGCAGTCACATCGTGGGAAGTTACAACACAGAGTTGTTTGAGAATGGAAGTGCTGTGCATTTCAAGCTTTGAGTTCCTATTGCCAAATGGGGCAACACAGCTTAGAGAACTAGTTCTTACAAATGAACTTATTTGGAAATGTGGAAACATGGGAGTACAGCCAACTCACAACAGTGAAACCAGGTTTTCAACAGGAATGACATAAATTACAACACACATGAGATTTTTAAATTAGTTCAGACACAGCACAGTTAATTCTGCTTTGGCAGAAGAAGGAGTGCAAGGCCCATGTACTTTTTCAATCTGCATCTTTTATTTTTATCTTTCACATAGATCATACGCATATAGATTAATGAACATTAATGTATCCATATCCAATTCATAATTCCAGACTAGCCAGGATGTGGTAAAGATACGATTTTTTATTATTTTCATTTGTCTTTGAAGTACTACTTTCTTAACTACAAGGAAATGCCTATAAAACACCTAATAGGAGAGGAAACTAGTCCATATTGCCTCTGTGTGGGCGTGGTGGAAATGCAGTTTTATAGTCTTTGAGTTTTCACTAAAGTTTCTAGTTAAGACTAGACATTCTGAAAAACAATGTGACTTTATTGTAGATGCTTTTATTTCTCTCAAGACTCAAAACAGAAAGTGAAGAAAATAACCAGATACAAACTTACTATCGCCTGATGACTTGAGTACCAAAAGTAAGCTCATACTCATTAATACAGTCCCGATGTGATGAGCAACAATGTCTCCATAAGCTTTCAAGCCATTACTTCAAAAATACCACTTAAAAAAAAAATCCATTAAAAACACATGAAAAGTCTACTTAGTTTTCTAAGGATTTCCTGAGGTTTTTCAATATTAGGTGATCAGGCTTAAAAGGTGTGAAATAACATGTCATAAAAACAAGTGTTTTCTGAGAACCTCCAACAGACTATTAAGTGATACAGAAGATCTTATCAGAGAGGTAATAAGGCAGTGCCACAAAAAAAACCCCAAATGGCCATTGACATAATCTGTTTATTAGACAACACCTGTATCAATATTACCCTTTTTATCTTTTGTTTTCAAATTTTCAATCAAAGATTTTTATTTTGACTAAAGATAAACCTATACTACCACTTCATTTCTAGTTGGCAGCTTTTTGGCTATCTCTAAACAGTGGGATTCAGAACGACTCACAAGTTTCAGATATTGTGACGGGTAGACCCTGGGCAAAAATAAGCACCCTCCAGCCATTCACTCCACTTCCCTTCATGGAAGAGAGAATTTGAAGCACAAAAGCAATAAGAATTTGTGTCTAGAGATAAAGGCAATTTAATAAGTGAAGGGGGAAAAAAAGAGGGAGAAAGAATACACAAATGAAGCAAAAGCAACCACTGCCCAATGCTCATGCAGCCTCCAAGTGACAACCACATTGGAAAGACTCCTCCTCAGTTTTTACTGCTGAGCATGACATTGTAAGCTACAGAATACCCCTTTTGTCGATTTGGGTCAGCTGTCCTGACTGCGTCCCCTCCCAGCCTCTCACTCACCCCCAGCCTACTTGCCGGTGTCAGAGTAAGAGAAGGCCTTGACGCTGTGCAAGCACTGCCCGGCAGCAGCTAAAACACTGGTCTGCTGTCAACGCTGCTTTAGTCACTAATCTAAATCAGCACCACTCATGAAGGAAGCCAGGCCCCCTACAAATATGGATCACAGTTTGTATCTCAGTTTGCCAAGATGAGATCTAATTTCACACAGTGTTCTCTCCCCATTTTCTTCCTCTTATCATTTCCACCCTGGTTCCCAGGAACACCAATGAACAGGCAACAAGGATCCCTGAAAGCACTAGTCATGCAGTCTAGATGAGTAGCTACTGAGGTCACTGTCCCCAAACCAGATGTCACCTCCACGGCCACCAGTCTCATTTCCATCCCTTTGACGTCCCACTCTCCAGATTCCAGCACAAGAAAAATTACTTAATTGTCTCTGCTCCAGGTGGTATGTCATAAACTCTATAAACACCTCATGTCCATAACTGTATCACCACACTTGTCCCTTTTTTTTTTTTCTTGGTCTTTCTACTTTCTCCAATTTCTTCCCCTTAATTTACAGGCTGTCGAAGCTTGTCCAGTTCTTGGTGATCTCACTCTTGGCATATTTGACATCTCTCAGCTTCCCTCTACTCTATACATTTCTTCAGTTTCTCTAAAAAATCCAACGAGCATCCAGCCCACTAAGAAAGTACACTGTCATATTCTCTGTTGGTGTTCCCAGGCAACTTTGTGCTTGAATGGGAGTCATGCAGGTAAGAGCTTGATAGTGGTCCTTATTGATATAAATACAACTTCTGTAGTTTGTGATCATACATACATAAAAAAGAAGTGGAAAGATGATTAAATAAATAATTCTGATTTTCATACCATTTCAAAGTTTACCTCAGGAATATTATTAATATGGCCAAAATAATACTTGAGGCAAAAGTCAATTCCCAGTATAAATGCTATAGTGCACTGCATTCAGGAAAACAGAAGGTTGACTCACTGCAGTGTTGTCAGTCTATATTGAACTGAAACAAATTGAAGAAGTAATTCATAATACAATAGCATTCTCAGCAGTTGCACATGCTGTCCAGGCTATTTAAATATTCTATAAATAATTGCTCAGAAAGGCACAATTGACAGTGTGCATAGACTGGGTGATGAATCATCAGGTAGTTTAAGTAAAATTTTGCTTGATTAACTGTTTTGTTTTTAAACCACCTGCACCATATTGTCTCATGTACCAGGACAGATCAAATTGTTCTCAGTCTTTTTCTGAAAACCAGACAAGCTTACAAATGATAAGTTTTATTGTATTATGAAATTGATGCCAAACTGAAGAGCTGTGCATTGTGTGATTCCAATTATCTATTTTTTTGGCCAGGGATTTAATATTAGCCATTGTTATAGATGAAACTAATCCACATCTATCAGACCTCTTATGGCTTTGTGTCATATGGAAGTAATTTTACTTTTTGTCTCCCCATCTTCAAAATACATTTATTAGTCCTCTTGAAATGTAATTTTTCAGCTGAATTTTTTTGGTCAGCTGTCAACCAAACAGATTACAGCTAGAATATTTTCAGACTGAGGCATAAAAGAACAGAGCCCACTGATTTGAGTCAAAGCATACTTGACTTCCATCACTGCAAATGTTGCTAGTGCGTGCACTTCTTTGCTTAGATTAGTTCATAAGGTATTTAGATGCCTAAGGATGCACAAAAGCACCTAATGGAGTTTATAAAAGCATCTAAATGAGCAAGAGCTTTATTTCCATGGACTTTCATGGGAGTCATGTACCTATTATGCTTAGTCACTCCAGGAAACCTGATAAAGGTTTCCCTTTAGCTTTGGTCACCTCCAAATATTTCTTAACAATATCCTTAATAGCGTCAATCAGAAATCTCTTTTTCTAAAAGGTAACCAGCAAAATGTAACATTCAAGCAATATAGCAAACCTTAACATCAGGATATAATAAAGTATCTATTAACTTTATCTTTTGACAAAAATAACATCTTAGGTAACAGAATCAGCTTCCTCACCAGGTTCTGTAATTGCAAGGTTACTATTCCTGGCACATAAACAGTTTTAGAAAACTACCTTTATACAATATATTACTATATAACATTCACAATATATCAAGTTTTTCCCTTATCTTCATGAGATTTCAGTTTCTGGCTTACTCAATTAAGAGTTACAAATGAACCATATCGAAGATCATTTTTTGCAGTCAGAGTACTGTAGATTTATGTCATTGCTGACATAAAACAACACTAATAAACTTGCTAACCACCTGGTTTCACATGTTCATTTAAGGAATCAAGGACCTAAATTAATACTTTTTAACCTTTCCTCTAATTGCTGGTAGGTTGATTTTTGGGAGGAGGAGAGTGAGGAGGGTACTGGTTACTTCATCTTATGTGTATATACAGGATCCCAGATTCTTCTGTGCCACATTTTCCCCAGGCAATTAATACTCATTCATTTTTCAGCTGAATCCCGAGGTTCAGTAAGATCAGAGTCTCAGTGTGCTAGGAACTGTGCAAATATGCAGTCAAAAGAAAGAAAAACATCACAGCTATAAGTCAAAGAGTTTACACATGCTACTGACATATTGGCTTCAAAGAGTCAGGACACAGTACCTGGTTACCTTTGGAAACTGCCACATTGAAATAGAAGTCCCATTTCTGTTGGAAAATCTACTATAATTCCTATCCAGCAGAGACAGTTCAGTAAGAATGTCAGAACAGAAAATGTAAGCTATAAACTCTCATCCAAATGAAGGTGTAAAGACAAAACATAAAGAAGAGCTGAGAAAAAAATGGACTCATTCTTAACATTGAGAGAAGCTTAAGAAAAAGACTGGATTTTATACACAGAAAGGAAACAAAACATGAGTCTTCTAATAAGCCCATACAGCTTCTTCTAATTTCTTAGCTCCTCATAATGGTATTTCAAGAAATAATAATATTCATTGATACATTAAAATTCTGCTTCTAGAAGATTAGCAGAAAAGAATAGTGTTTCAAATTTTGCTGTATGCTACTTAAAATTGCTTTTGGTATTCTATTCTTTTATATACTACAGGAGGATGCAAAACTATATTCAGTTTAAATGACACATCCAAATGACTCACCTCGGAGGCTACTTTAAGGCATGCATGCTAGCACATCAAATGGGACAAGCCTAGTACAAAGAGATGCAAGGCCAAGTTCCACTACTATTTCAGGCTGTCTCTTGTGCAGAATTTAGGTGTCAGATATGAACATCATATAAATGCTTTATGTTTTGCACAATCACTATTGATTAATTATGACCTACATTAGCATTCAAACAACCTCAGAAGTAAGACCTTGCAAGACTGTAGAGAGTCATTTCAGGTGAATTACTGGTGTTACCCTACAGAATGACAGTAAATAAGGAGATTATCTCACCCCAATAATCATTGAGGCAGTAGAAAAACAAACAAATAAAACAGCGCAGCAGTGACATATCTAGTCACAATGTCATGTCTGTGTAGAGCTTATTTTTAAATGTATCTATTTGAAAATATCGAATCTTTCTGTTATGGCTATTCTAATACATGCCATTCAACTCATGAAAATAAGAACTGATAACTTAAGATCCATCTGCTGTCTTGGATTTACTTACATCCATCACTATTTCTCCATGGGTTTGTGTATTCTTTGAAATCCATGCTCAGAACAAAACTAGTATTATGAGAATTGAACATCTCAGGGCAGGATGTTCCACCTTCATTTACAAGGCACAGGCCACGGATGCCCAACGAGCTGTGCTGGAGAAGAGAGCAGTTATGCTGCCACTAAAGCTTTCTGAAGGAGGTAATACGGGAAGCTTTTGTAGAGCTGTGACTGAAACTAGAGTAAGCTTTGCTCTGACCAACAAACTGCTGACAGTAAAAATGACACAATTATTTCTGAAAAAAATCAAGCTCTTCATTTAAAGGTGAAATATATAGATGGCAGGAGAAAAAGAGCAAAATGACCACACAAGAAAATGCAGTAGCATTTTAGATGAAAATAGGAAAATTGAATACTAGCCTGTATTGTCTTTCAGTGAAAGAACACAATAAAACAAGCTATTGCAATTGTTTTTTAACAATTTTTTCCATAAATAGCATTTAATTTCATTGTTAAAGCTGTGCAAAGATAATTTATTTCAGTAGATACCATTGCTTTACAACCATTCTCAACACTACTCATTAAACTGGCATGCCATTGAGATAAAAGAGTTTTTTTATCCTACTCCTTTAAATCACTTAAGCATCTATATGATTTCTTAGCACTGATTTAACTACTGATATAGCTGAAAATCTAGTCAGCTAATCATCTTCATCCCTTTTGCCTAAAACTAACATCTCCATTGATTTATGTGAGAACAGATGTGTAAGAGTCCCGTATAGACCCATAAAGCTATAAACCTTTCTATTACCATAACAGGGTTTCCTGCTTGCTGTTATTGTTCCTCTGGGAATTTATTTGTTGTGCAAGGTTTTACCCACCCATATAGCTTAACTAACCTTTAGAAGGATTCTTTATATACTTAAAATCATGAGAACAACAAATCGCTTACAGAGAATACATTCTCCTAATAAAAATAATACTAAAAGTTTGCTGATAACACAGGCTGTGACACCATATTTCACAGTCTTCATTAGTTATTTTTTTGCTACAAATGAAACTTTGGAGGAAGAAATAGCTGAGAATGAAACCAGAGTTTACAAGGAATGAATCCACATTTCCTGATTCCTCTCAATGGTGCAGAGGCCGCTAAAAAAATACAGTGACTCCTGACTAATTTTAGAGCTTCAACACACAGAGTCTGCAAAGAATAGTACTTATTAAAGCAGTCGATAGTACTACTAACCTGGCTAAACCCTATTAAGCACAAAGGCTGCAGAAATGAGCCGTTTAACTCTGTCTGTGATCAAAACTGACCTAATAGTTATGCATTCTTTAAAATTCTAGGACTGGTACCCCCTTTCTCTGTTATATCCATCTCTTGTCTCTTGTCTTAAACTGGACTCCTATGCCAGTGGTGTCCTTGTCATTATATACAGTTAATACCCCATGTGATGGATCTACATTTCCTAACTGTTAGAGCAGTCCCATAGTTGAAGTTGATGGGAGCTCCATCAGGTGCCCCAACAATCACAAGATTTAAGCTTCTGTTTTAAAGTTCTCATCCACTTATTTCCCAAAATGTAAGACGTTTGTCACTGTCTGTAAGATTAGACTCCCAGTTTCATTAAAACTTACTGAACTGTTTTCTACCACTCAAGACACAGAAGTGTCTCACCTTGGTAACTGCCCAATAGCTATATGTCTATCACAGCTCCTTCACTTCTGCTTGGAAAAAGAAGCTAGTACTGCAAATGGGATGAAGAGACAACAGCAACGGATGGCCTCCTGTATGCAGTCCTGAGCAAGTTAAGGACTACTCTAAGTTACACCAGATTTCCAGCCACAAGAAGGAGCCAGCAGAGCTTTGTGAAAGCTTGGCCTCCTCTGTTCTAAAACATATGCCCACATCCTTCCCTCTCATAGTAGATGGTATTCAACTGAAATTTGTCAAATCCATACACACACACACACTAACGCACATAAGCCTTCAGCAACCTAAGTGGTTATGACACTTTCATGATCCCTTTCTTGGCCGTGCAGATGTAATTAATTATTCCCCACAGTTTATGCTGTGGTTTAACCCCAGATAATTTTACACCAATTTGATATATTTAGATACTAATTTACTTATATTTATGCAAAACATATATATTTATATTATA
>NW_010109803.1:0-24813 GCF_000699245.1 Pterocles gutturalis
AAGGGGGCTACAGGAGAGATGGGGAAGGATTCTTCTGTCAGGGAGTGTAGTGATAGGACAAGGGGCAGCGGTTTTAAGCTGAGAGAGGGTAGATCTAGATTAGATATGAGGAAGAAATTCTTTACTGTGAGGGAGGTGAGGCACTGGAACAGGTTGCCCAGGGAAGCTGTGGATGCCCCATCCCTGGAGGTGTTCAAGGCCAGGCTGGATGAGGCTTTGAGCAACCTGGGCTAGTGGGAGTTGTCCCTGCCCATGGCAAGGGGGGTTGGAACTTGATGATCTTTAAGGTCCCTTCCTACGCAAACCATTCTATGATTCTATACGATATTTCTCACTCTCAGCTGCTAATTGTCCGACTGTTATCTGCAAGTATATTGACATCAGCAATCATTAATATCAGGTAGCAGAATAGCTCTCTTCTGTACTATCTCTCTCAAACTCTGTTAAAGACATTAAAAAATAAATACATACTGCTAGTACAAACTTCTGAAAATAAACTGGGCTTGGCACAGGAATTACTGATGAATGAAGTTCCTTTTTTTTTTGCGGGGAGTGAACACTTAAAGTCTGTTTTCATTTTAATGGAAACTTATTTTTGTCAGTCTGCCAATTCAAAATAAGGGTGGCAAAACAAGCCTAAAAATAGTGAAGCTAAGAAATTATGAAAGCTCTGAGTGAGCTAAAGCTAAATAGCATAATGTGGCCCTAGTTGAGAACTTCATACATATATATATATATTTCTAAAAATAAATACATGAATAACAAAATACAAGCCAAAAGCTCAGTGGTCTGTTGGATGTGTTGAGATAAATAGCTGGCTGTATTTCAGGTAAATCCAGATCTAAATATTAGCGTTGTCAAGAAGTGTCTTTAACTTTTAAAAATCTCTTTTTTGTGTCTTTAAATTGTTAAAAAACCAGTCTACCTAGAGATTGAAATGTGTAAGTTACATCAGGAAGACAAACTTGTAAATATCCAGCTGAACTTCTACCACAAGGCCTCAAAATTAGATAACGTTTAAAAACAATTGAGAAGACTATTATACTTCAGAAGAGCTCCCGAAAGCTTCTAGTACTGAATGCTTAAGGTATTTGTTTAGTGCTCATAGGAAATAGGGAAAATATTATACACTTTAAGACACTTTCATGACTTGTGGCTGCTCCCTTCCTTCTATTAAATTACACAGTACCTGAAGTTTAGCTTTCAAGGTTTTAATAAAGGATACCGTCTTTATTCTCTAGTGATGAAAAGAATCAGATTCCTGTTTCTCTAGCTTTTAAAATCAATATTTTTAAAATAATCAGGGAAGATGGAGCTTATAGGAATAGTGCATGTGAACTCCAGATCAAGGATGTCTTCAGACACTGCTTGTTGATTCAAGTATTTTTTTTTATGCAGCAGGAGAAAACTTTACCACAGAAGGTTTCTCAAGGTTACAGCTAATAAAATTTCATATTTATTTCTTTTAGTTCAGTACAAAAATATCTAGGCCACATTATTTTGTAGGAATGTTTCTGTAGTTTAGGAATATGGACTCCATAAGGAAAATAATGAAGTCTGCAAATCAAAAAATCTGAAATCTGTTACTGTAGATTTTTAGTGTTCTTTCTCCTTCCTTAGGGTGATTTGAAGCCTAGAGCCAGTGGATTGTAGGAGAGCTCAGTTTAGTTGCTTGCTGACTGAAGGCAAACTGGGAGAATATGCTGTGAATGCTGGGTAGCTAGGTTGCACTGTGCAGTGGGACCTTTAGGACATTTTAAGAAAATAAAATGTGAATTTATTGTCTGAGAAGTAAAAGTCTTTGTAATTTGCAGTGACAATTTAAGTCTCACAATATCCTTTGTGGTCAGTACAATAAATGCTGTCTGTTTTGTCGATGAGAATACTTGTTTGAGGTTGCATGACCAGTTACCAAAAGACCAAGAAAAGGCTGACATGTACAACTGAAACTGAACTTTCAGCCTTTCTGAATGAGTAATCTGCAGTTTTATTTTTGCAGGATACACACTGAGATAAGGCAATAACTGCCTAACCTATTCAGCTAAATCTCTATCTATGTTGTCTTTCTCTTCCTTATTGTTTCTATAGATTGTGGGAAATAAAGAATTGCAATTTAGTGCTGCTATATCTCTTGTGACTCCTGTTTTCTTACATAATTTCAAATGAGCTCAATTAGTAGGAGGTGGGCCAAGATGAGAATGAGTAAGTTTGAGTGCTGAAATTCTCACAAACTAAAGGAATCTGTGTTTTGGGAAGTCTCCCACAGTTTGGGAGAAAATGGCTGAAGCATTGCATGGCTATAAATAACTATATTAAAAAATCTACTCAAATTGAAAGTTTTTACTTTCTATACACTTAATAAGGTCTTTCATGAATTCTTTAGAAAATTCAGTTTCCCTGAGTATGCACAGATATTTTCTCATGAAAACGTTGAAAGTCAGATTTAAGATAAGATTCAGACCGGAAGCCAAGTATGTGTCTCCAGATTCTGGATACTTGTAATCCTGACGTAAGCTTAAAACTTTGTTTTTGAAGGATGCTCCCAAAGGGAAGACAACTTGGCTCTGAAATCAGTGAGTTTTATTTTTGTGTCCAAACTGGTGAAAAGTAAATATCAGAAGTTACTTGTGCTGTTTTGCACGCAGATGGCATCAACTTTAGCAGTCTTCTAAAAGTTTGCATCTGCTAGTACTGAGAAGTAGTATTTCATCTCTTACTTGTCTCAAGCCATGGTTTCAAGTTCTATTAAATAACAACATAGTCATCAGAAATAGCTTAAAAACCTTTTTTTTTTTTTTTTTTAATGAAACAGGTTTGCATCCAAAATCTAAGTTTTATGCGGTTGTATAAACATCACAAAACTAAGACCCCAATAATTTACTCAATGAGGCCTCTGATTAAATCTTGGTTATTTGCATTGTAGATGAACACAAACCAGTTCAACCTTTTTTTTTTAAAGTTGAAAATGACTGTACCTTTATTGCTGCTCTATTTGGGCTGTTTGATAGAATCATGAGAGAAAGAATCAAATTACTTTTTTCCAGAAGGAGGAAGGGGAAGAAAGCAACCAGCCAAGCTGATTAATTTCCTTTGACTAGCTCCTTCCAGCTCAGCCTCTAGCGGCTCTGCAACTTATGTTCTGCCTCTTCTTAGTAATTATTTTCACCAAGACTGCAATCTAAATTCTTTGCTCTGAAATGCTGTGCATTTAGGATGAGTAATGGGGCTTAACAAAACTGGTGTGACTGGATTAGATGACCTGTTTTAGGATGGTTCTGGTGACCCTTCTTCCTGAGAGGTGCCGTGGCAACATGCTCCATTCTGGCTGAATTGCACTTTCCCAGTCATGTGTGGGGCATACCCATTCACCTCCTGTTCAGCCAGATGAGAGGAAGGCCCATAAGATGATATCTATGAGTGGGCTACTGCCACCAGTACACTCGTTCATCAACATGAAGAGCCATTGCTGCAGTGTCTGAGTAGCTCCTTGTAAAGGTGGCAGCCACAATGGGGTGGATTGCCCCTGTGGCAGCAGCTTGCTCCTAACTGCTGTGTCTTCTGCATGGAGGCATCTTTTACAGATGTCTCTCTTGTCTTTGTTTTAGTTAGTTCTTGAGGCAGGAAGGGAGACCAGGTGTATGTCCATCTTCTGCTGGGGAGGAACTTGGTAGTTTAACTGACCAGCAAAACTGTGTATTCCTGATCCATAAATCTTTAGAAGTAATTTATAGAGGTTTGTTATAACTACAGTTCGAAGGGCTTGCATTAATCTGGGGCTAATAAACTTTTATGAGCATTGGATCAGCTGAGGGACACACTGAGGAATAATCTTCCAGTGAAGAACACTTTTTATTGAAAATACCTGTGTCATCTATTTGCATTTGAGCTGATTTTGTGGTTTGATGCAGCAAAGTGCATAAGAAATTTCATTATACAGCAAAAAAAGTTACCAAAATAAAAACTGGATTGAAAGATCTAACTTTACCTTTGAGTAGCAGATACAGTCAGTGTTTCCCTTGAGATTTTGCAATTACTTTGTTTCTTGACACAGATGAGAACCAGCAGTGCTGAAGTAGCATAGAAGAATTGCCAGTTATAAAATAAAAACAATTTGCAGGAACAAATTTAAGAGTTTCAGATTCTTTAGATAGCTGAAGATATATCTGTATTTGGGATAAAGCTTAGTAAAACCAAAACTCTAACTATTCTGAGATCAAGTTATCTCCTAATATGTGGATGCTAAATTACATTACACACATATCTTGCATATTACAAATATCTAGGTGACTTAGCAAATCTCTTCTGGAAGGTACTTCTGAGAGATGTAGATTCACTGATGTTCTGGTTGTTTAGATCCAGTGAGATTATTAATAAAATATTAATTTCATAATTTTGCTCGGTGTTGAATCTTATTGCTAATGTGCGTGTGCTTTTAACTATTTTAGGAAATCTATCAGTGGTGTGGCTCATCATGCAATAAATACGAGCGGCTGAAGGCTACTCAAGTTGCTGTTGGCATTCGGGACAATGAACGAAATGGAAGGTCTAAATTAATTGCTGTGGAAGAAGGCAGTGAACCAGACCAGCTCATAGAGGTATTGCAATATGTGTACCAGTTACCGACATAACTGTGAATAAAATGTTTTTACACTTCAGGAACTAAATAGAATTGGGCTCAAACCTTACGTTTTTCAGGGACTCCAGAAGTCAGATTTAGGTTACAGTAGGCCAGTTTATACTGCTTTTCCCTCCTTGTCCAAGCAGTGTTAAGTTTATTGGGCAGTAGAGTCTGAGGTAATTAATCACCTGAGAATACTTTTTCAAAAACTGAATGTTGACATTTCTAGGATGTCAACAAATGTGGCAAGTTGCATGGAGATGCACGGGGCCAAGCACACTGCTTTGCATAACCAGTTCTATTACAAACTCTTATGCACCTAACCTCTAGTAACCCTAGTGAGCGCCTTCCTTGTATGTTTAGAAACTTTAACTGTTTACTTAAAAAACAGAATTTAGATTTCATAACTGAGCTGATAGGAGTGCAAAAAAAAAGAAAAATCCCCAATTTATGGATTTTTCAGATCCTGAAAAAATTAACAAGCACTGATGAGTTTTTTGCATGCCACATACTAATAAAAGCATTGTCACTTGGCATTTGTGTGCTAAATTAAGCCTTTTTCATTCATTATCTAAAAAGAAGAAAGAGGGAAGAAGGGTCATGAAGCAGTCCTTCAGTAAAATGGAAAATGTACAGTTGGAATATGATCTAGATTAACTTCAGGAAGTAATACTAACGGTGTGTGCAGGTATGCCATTAGTTTTGATGGTGCTTACATTTGGTTTTGTCACATAGACTGTAACTAGTTATTGCCTAAGCAGTAAAATATGTCAGGTGCTGATCCACCAGCCCATGGCCATGCAGCTGTTGATCTGTCCATCTGCTTGCAAAAGCTTTTTGCCTGTGGATGTGAGTATTGATGTGGCTGTGCCCTGAGGGAGGGAGGTGGCAGGCAGTGCACCAGAGGGTTTTGAAGGAAAACAAAACAAAACAAACAATTCTCTGTCTGGCTTTTTACTTGCTTGTACAGACTTCTCACACCGGCTCTGATGTGGCACATATTTTACACCTATAACTTTTAGGAAAAGAGCACAGGATGGCAATTAGAGCCCAGCCTTCCGCTCCTGATTTGGACCATGGTACTGGGTTACAGCCTGCTGCAGGCTGCTGCTGGGTGGCACCGTGCGAACCTGCTGGCAAGGTCCTGGGGCACCAGCCTCCTAGTGCCAAGCCCGTCCCAGGGTTACTGCTGGAGGCTCTGCATGGGGTTGCTGATAAGCTCATGTGTGAGTTGGGAGCATGGATCAGAACAGCTGCATTTTGCTCCTCTTATCCGAGTAAGGTACAGATGCCAATGCAAAGTCAGACTTCTGAGCCACCACGGGAAGGACGCGGGCCCGCTGCAGGGATGGCTGTCCTGAGGCTCGTTGCCTCCTCCCCCTGGATGGCAATTTGCAGCAGGGATATACTGGCCTCACCCTGCATGTGTTTGCCAAACTTTTTCAGCTGTGTGCAACTGTCATTTTGTAGCAACCTTGACATATGATTAAGAGTGCCAAGGTTGTGTTTTGATCCTGTAGTGCATTGTTGTTTTATCAGGGAATAAATACTTTCTTCACTTGCTCAGCAGGATCTGAAGCATTTTCTACTTTTCCTTTTGGAAAATTCAGTTCTGAGTCTCCCAAGGGAAAGATGCGAAGCATCCAATCCTCTGTGTAGCACACCATGACCTTGATCTGGTATTGTACCTCGAGAGATGAAGTAGGAGAGGAAGAGAAAGTCTTAATATGTTTGTTTTACTGTATTTGTGTAATTTGAAATATTAGACACCCTAAAAGATTTTTAGAGTGACAGTACTGTTCTGACTACATCTCGTCATGATAGATTTTAAATATCACAGGCAGCTGTAACAGTCTGTCTGCAGGGTAAAGAGTCAGTGAAAAAGCAAGATAAACTGACTTTTGACTTAACTAAGTATTAAGCCTGCATCTGTCCCCTCTACTCAGTCATGAGTAGAAGTGTTCAGCTACCACTTTTCAGGATGGTTCTTGTTTTCTGTGCAGTCAAAACTGTCTGATTCTTAGGACTGCTTTTATTGTTTCCCCACAAATGACTCCTTTAAAACTGCAGCTCTTGGTAGCCTCTGATTGCTGCAGATTTTACTGCTGAGGCTTTTGGCTTTTGTTTCATTTTTGTAGAGGTTTTGATGTCATGGCTGAAACAATGAAACCTGAGAAACATGACTGCTGAGTTCTAAAAGGACAAAAAAAATACGGATCTTGCTAGTATGCATCTTTGAAATCACTCTTCTGCCTTTAAACATAAAAGGCCATGGCTTTTGTTTACTTAGCATTTGTAGTTGTCGTGTGCCTGGTTTTGTTAAAGTTCTAGTGGCCTTGCAACAGACGAGTGCTAACTCACTTCTCATAAAATACTTGTGTAAATATTCACCTAGTTTACCTATTGAGCAACAGAAGGAACCTCTTCCTCATTTCTGGTAACACAGCTTTTCTCTTCCCTCCTTTTTCTTTCAAGCTTCTAAGAAATGCTTGATCCTGAGAATTCCTGAAGGCCATTGTGTTCAATGATGATTGTTTTTGCATGTGGTGTGAATAAATACTACACAGGGAGGTATGGGAATGGCTTGGTCATATTACTGCTAGTAACACCCTTACACCTCTGGGACTACAAAGGGGCTGGCAGCACTGCACAGTGCTAACTCAGTTATGTGGAAAAAATCTCAAGAGCACAGGAACTAAGGAGTGCCCATCGTAAATGCGTTACAGAGGCTGCTTCTCCAGAGATCCAAATAATGCAAACATCACCACAATGTCAAGCTCCAGTAAACCTTAAATTATCTGGATAGGTGTCTGGGCACAGGGACGGAAGAGTAGGACCACCCCCTCTTTTCTTGTTAAATTCAAGCCCCTAAAAATGATTTGCTACAGAACAAAGACAATTTCCAGTGGCAGCACAGAGCACAGTGAGGTAGCTGGGAAAAACTAAGGCTTGCTCTGACTTGTGGCTAGCATAAATAGGTTTGACAGTGCAAGAGCATGCTTCTGTGGAAGAGCCAGGCAGGTTCCTGCAGTCTCTGGTCCTGTCACATGGATCATTGCATAAGGCTCGAAGAGAAGCGCCTGCCCTGCAAGTTCGGTACCTGCTCCTTTCCCACAGCCGTCAAGAGTAGGATCTGCCATCACAACTCAGTAAAAGCAAAAATTGCTATTGCTGCTCTCATAACATTTTCATTTCTTCTTGTTCCCTTGCTTTTGGTTGTATCATGAGGTCAAGTCATGCTGAGGAGAGGTTTGTTTTGTATACAGAGGACTGGAGAAACGCTGGGAGTGAGGGTGAGGCAGGAGGAAGAGGAGAAGGAGGAGGAAGGGTAACTTCTTTTGCAGAATACAAACTCCAGGCATTTGTTAAGAGTTAAACAACTGTTTAATCATGTAGCTTGTACACAGTTTTACTCTAATGCTATGAGTTCATAAGCTATGGATTACATGTAACTATTATGGTCCAGCCTGACCTGTTCACTAGCAAGAAAATGCCCAGTATGATACCTTAATGAAGTCATATTACGCCTAATTACCTATGGCTTTGGGAATATGTAAGCCAAATTAGTATCTTTTATTATCTAAATTGAGACAGTTGGAAAAAAATGGACAGGCTTCCAGGGAGTTTTGTGAAATACATACTAGAAGTGAAATTCAGTCCCAGGGCAGATGCATTACTGAACAATCACATACAAAGAAAAATTAATGCATTGAGAGAGTTACCCCTTTCTCTTCCAGGGCAATGGAAATTGTACCAGTCCCCAGTGCAAAGACCACCAGTCAGACACACACAGAGGAGTTAACTACGTTTTCATGAAAATGCAAAGACATAAGAAAACAAATGGACAGAAAATAGCAGAACTACTAGCTATAGTAACTAGCTGTAATTGCATTGGCCACTCAAACAAACAGAACTTTCACAGATTGCTTTGAAACTATGGGTCAAATTTATCCCTCAGGAAGACAGCTATGCTTCTTCGCTGGAATGGTTTGGATATATGCAGGTATCAGCAAGAACACAATTTGGGTCTTGCCATTTTGAACACTAAGTGTTAAGAGGGTATGAATTCAAAATAGTCCAGGGCACATGCTTGTGCACCTTTCACAGCAACATCTGTCCAATGTGAAGACTGGCAGTTTATTAATCACTACATTGTTTAATTAAAATTTATGATGGGCTATGAATGTGGATGCAAAGTATAAACCCCTTGCCCTCCAGGGAGCCAGTTTCAAGCTGTCAAAACCAGGCATCCTATTTTCTAATTACTGAGTGTACCTCTTTCATTAAGGACAGTCCTTTTTCTTGATGCAAATTTCCATTTAAAGGACTCAGTTATGCAACCTGTACACAGACAAAACACATATAGTCGGGATTTCAGTACCACTGAGCTGCTTCACACCAGCTGAGCATTTGGCCCAGTGTTTTCCCCACGCTGATGTAGAAAATCAGCCCAAGAATGGCAGTGGCTGGTAAGGAAGACCCTTAAGGAAACATTTTGAGTTACCCGTAATGTTCGTCAAGCTGCAGTTTTCAGTCTTGGCTGCCTGAAGCTAGGTATTTAAATGACAGGGAACTGAATAAGAGCTGCAGTTGGCAAGTATCTGAAAATCAGGCTTTTAAGCCTCTAAATATGAATTTCAGTGCCTGCATTAGACATTTTACTTTAGAAAAGGTTCAGGAGTATAGCACTCCATGGCATTAACTAAATCATTTATGAACAGCTCTAATAATAGACAGTTGAAAACCTGATTTCTTATGGTAGGAAAGATGCTTCTATATTAGGTATTTTAGTGAATTTCTAAACTCATAACTTTATGTTTCTAGAAGTGCTTGCAATTAAATCATAATGTGTCTTGTTTTCATTCTTGTGGGTGAGAAAACCACTCATCTTTGTTATGTTTTCTTCTTCAGCAGCTGCAGTGCTTGCAGGGTTACCATGTTAGTCAATTATAATCTTATAATTACATTTTAGAATATTAATGGAGTTTATGATGGCTTTTTTTCTTTCTGTGCTAGACTATCAAGAAATCTGTTGATGAAAAGCCACTATAATTTTCAGTTATTAAATGAGCATAATTAAGAAGACAAGGCCAAAGAAAAGAGTTGTTAGCAGTTATCTCCATGTACTTTCTAGCAATGGGGGGATTTCATGGAGAAGAACTGGAAGGGCAGAGTTTCCTTGCTGTACACCACCGCTGAGTGTGTAATACTGAAGAAAAATGTAAATGTAATTACTGTGTTTACTGCAAAGCAGGTTATTAGGGCCAGGTCTTTTGCTTAGATAAGTGCCTATGACTTTGATACTATCTATCTTTGCCTGTAAAAATAAGAGGTAGAAAAAATTATGTAAGATTAATTTAAATATTGGAGTAATCAGTGGTGCAACTTCTAATTTTTAAGAGCTGTAAAACATAGCCCCTTTGAACATACTGTCTCTTTTAAACAAATTTTGAGTAGGTGTAGGAACCTCTGAAAAACAGAAAATAGTTAGTGGAGGGCATCTAAATTATTTTCAAAGAGCTAAGCAGGATGTATCTCCTACAAAACTGGGTGAAAGAAACATTCTTTCGCTTTCTCTTTTTCTGTCCTAATCATAGAATCATAGAATGGTTTGGGTTGGAAGGGACCTTAAAGATCATCTAGTTGCAACCCCCCTGCCATGGGCAGGGACACCCTCCACTAGCCCAGGTTGCTCAAAGCCTCATCCAGCCTGGCCTTGAACCCCTCCAGGGATGGGGCATCCACAGCTTCTCTGGGCAACCTGGGCCACTGCCTCACCACCCTCACAGGAAAAAATTGCTTTCTATCTAGTCAAAATCTGCCCTCTTCCAGTTTAAATGCATTATGCCTCGTCCTGTCGCTACATGCCCTTGTAAAAAGTCCCTCATCATCTTTCCTGTAGGTACTGGCAGGCTGCTATGAGGTCCCCCTGGAGCCTTCTCTTCTCCAGGCTGAACAACCCCAACTCTCTCAGCCTGTCCTCATAGGGGAGGTGCTTCCTGCTGCTTCAAGCTCCACAGGGTATTTGCCATACTCCTCTTTTTACCCCAATATCGATAATAGACCAGCCTGCCACAGCCTCAGGAGCAGCCTGTGTGGTAGCACTGCAAATTCCCTGCTGCAAGAGTGGAGGCACTTAAGGAACAAAATATTGGGAGTTTTGTGGATTTTAGCAGACAAAAGTTCTTTTTGTCTGAGGCTCCCTGTTGGCATTAGTTAGTGATTTATTTCTGTTATTTTCCAACACTTAAACATGCACTGTTATGCAGCACACTTTTTTTTTTATCCACAAAGCTTTCAAACAGAGATCTGAAAAGCTACAAAGACTTCAGTGTGTGCCTAACTTTATGTCCCAGTAAAGCAGGAAAATACAGGCATCTGAAGCACACGTGCAAGTTTCTGCAGGATTTTGGTCTCATTTCTAATACTTCTATTGGTATCAGAGGAGGACATAACAATAGGGTAAGATTTAAAAAATAGGTAGAAAGGATTAGTATAAATGCAAAAAAAAAGAGGTAGGAGTGATTACTTACTGTATTTTTAATTATGCTGCAAGTAGGCAGGTCACTGAACAGCTCAATTCTCCATGTTCAGCAGATGTAATAGTTACAAAGACTGCTGTGTTTGCATAGTTACTGCCATCTACCCTCACAGTTTTTTTAGTGTGGGATCGCTGCTCATCTTGGAGGTATCCTAAAGGCCAGACATTTGAAGATAATGTAGGCTGGGGGTTTCCTCAGCTCATTTCATACACACTTGGTCTCAGTGTAAATAGCTAGCTTAGATACTGCCAGCCGTGCAGTCCCAGCAGGACAGAAGGTAGCTTGTTTTACGTCAGAGGCAAACCATTGAAAAACATCAAATTTGTACTCTAAAGACCAATCTAGATACTTTTTTTTGTCAACATGTTGTCTATGGCCTGTTTCACAGAGCGGGAAATTAATGTTAGAATATCGTTATTGTACCAGTAAAGGCTTGATATTCAAATTATCCCAGACAGATATGCGAAGTTGCATATATTGTATGAACGGCTGCTAAAGCCTAATGCCCTATTTTTAGGACATTAAGCATAGAGTTATGAATAAAATTATGATTTGCATTTGAAATTCCTGAGACAACACAAACTGACTAAAAATGTAGGCCACAATTTATGCACCAAAAGTGCCATGAGCAGGTTTTGCTATTTTATAGCAATCTGAATGCATACAGTTCAAGTTTAGACCCTAATACCAGAAAGTTCTTTTGATAAACTACATGGTAAACCCCAAAAAATTAACAGCGTGCCAGAACTATTTGTTAACATACAACATTCTTTTGTCCGCTTCTCAGTACGTTATGGCTGTTTCCATCTTATCTTCAATCTCTGCTCAGGCAGGTGGGAGGTATTCTGCTCAAGGTGAGCATGTAACGACATCTGTTTCTGGAATTGCTAGTGAAAAGCAATTTCAGGAAGAACTCCTGCTAGGTACCTAGGAGCAACTTAGTGAAAGGATTTTTTTTTTTTCCTGATGGGAGCATAATTTTTTCTAAGACTATGAATGTTTGCTCAGTTTGATGGAAAGAGCTCCAGGTTACAATAACCAGTGAAATAAATGTATCTGGCTATTCATAATCTGACCAAAATATGTCAAAAATAATTTTTGTCTTGACCAGAATATCCTCTGCAGTGGTTGTGCTCTCTCAGGAGAACCAGTAAGCCAAAATGATTAGAAATGAAACTGTGGCCAGCTACCTAAGCAGTGGAGCCCTAAAGCCGCCTTTGCCCAGTGAGCCCCAGGGTGTACGTCTGCACTGGTAACCAGGGTCAGACAGGTGGTTACTAGCCTGCATCATGTTCATCATTGCCTCTCTCTGCTGGATTTTTTTTCCCTTTATAGGCCACTGAAGTAGATATTTGAGGCAGTATTTATTTCAGAGAGATATCCCTTTTAGTACTTTTCTCTACTTTGAAGGTTAATAAAAATCTAAGCCTTTATCTGCCAATGAGTTCATGCTGTGCCTATAGTTCAGCCCTGTTGTCTGGCACAGAGGATTTATTCTCTGTCCCACCCTACATGTGTACCTTGAGATTGCATGAGCAGGATATACTTGCTTATATCAGAGTATGCAAGAAAGTAAATTATGAGCTGCTTACCCCAACTGTTTTCCAAAAGTATTAAGTAATAAAATGTCAGGCCTACAAGATAGCTTTAAGCCATATAAATGTCTCACTTTTCTTTCTAATGGCTCTTAGCATATAAAGAGGGGAATTTGAGTGTTTTTGAGCTCTGATGCTTGGGATCACAGCTACAACAAATAGTTCAGTTTCAAACTCATAAACCTAACCCAAATTGTGTATAGTAAGAAGAAACACAAACACAGTGCTAGTGTACTCAAGTTAAACTGTACTAAGCTGGTTTTTCTCTCTTAATTAACCTTCACCTGACATATTCTTCAAGTATAGTTTTCCTAGTTCGATTTTCAGCCTCACTGAACTCTTTAAATTTCTTGCTCCTATTAAATCAATATCAATCATTTTCTGAATTCTTGGCAGGTTTGTGAGTCATGGTCCCAAACCTCAGAGCAGCCCAGGAGAGCCAGCCCGGGGCACACTGGGTTGTAAGACATATGGACCCACTGGAGCAACCTGAGTGTCTCTACAGGGAGAATTTTACAAGCAATGTCCTGTGTTTGTAGCTAGCACACGATCTGTGTGAAACTAAGATTATATGTAGATAAGTGTCATAAGATTTAATGTCCTTTAAACTGTCTCTTGTCTTAAGTAATTTTATCGGGGAACCTTGCAGAAAAGCTTTGGGAGCCTTTGACTATAGCCTCAGCTGGCATGATTTGTTTTCTTTTTGAGTCATCATGTGAGAATCATCTATTTAAAGGTGAGGTGCCCTGGAGACCTGCAGCTGAGCCAGCCATATGCTTGGTAATGATACAACCAAATTCCAGTGTAGCAGTTAGCTGTTGTTCAGTACATGCTTTGTAATCCTGTTGATAAAATTATCAGTTGTCATAACATCCTGGCATATGTGTGCCTATGTGTATACTCAGCTGTAGCATGGAGTTTGCCTTAGAAGGAGGAAAGGCAACTTCTCTGGGAGGGAATTTCTTTGGGACAGAACATTTTTTTTCAGCATACATTGCTTTCTGTTTAAGCACTAAATTTTTCGTTCTGCAGTTTGTCTCATCCTCCAATGTAGTCTGGCCAAAATTAATGCATGTTGGGAATGACAAAAGTTGTTCCTAGCAATATGGGAGTGTGGTGACTGTATGCATTTCATACTGTACCATTTCATATATAGAGTATATAGTGCATGCTGCATTACTTCACAACACGGCTGGTGTCTTACCTTAAGTAATTTTTGACCTTGTGCCATCTTCTAGTTTTGTTACTAACACACACAGATACATACACCTGTTAGTGATTCAGCTCAAGGCTTATTCTAATGTCTGTGTTGGCTGCACAGCCCTGTTTACAAGTCCTGGAATTTCTTATCTGGTGGGAGGAGAAGCCCATCTTGTCCCTTCTTAACAAGGGTCACCAAAATGCCGGGATCTACAAGCGACTATGACTTCAAATGCAGGAGAAGAGGGCACCCTCAAGGCCCTTCTCCATTTATTTTTGGGCTCCTCTGAGAAGCTGCAGAAGAATTACAAAAATGAGTAATGCACAGGGCTAGCTTTGGCCAGAGAAGCTACTGTGCAAGCTCCTGTTTAGTGAATTGTGAATGGATTTCCCCAGAACTAGAATGTCTCTGCCCCTTCCAGAGCAGCTCCTCCAATACCTGAAACTGCACCTGCACAAAAGGGGTTTTGACCCCCTTATCTGTGCCAGCCAACTGAGATTTCCGAAGACTTAGGGACTCCAACAACAATTCTCTATCTAGTTCAGAAAAACATTTCTAAATGCAGTTTTAAGACACCAAGAGGTCAGGCTAGCAATCTAAACTGTGCTGGGACCAATTTTGAAGTCCAGTTTTTAAATTATAGAGGCTGCTTGGTTTAATTGCCAACAGGGTGAAGCACCTAGACTGTGCTGTGAATAGAGAGGCTGCTTCTGTCAAGATGCTTTCACAAACACCATCAGGCACTATTTAGCCTTGTTTAAAAATATTCAGTGGCACTTGCATAGTTTTCAAAGACCCCGGGCAAGCAGAAAATTTTAAGAGCAGTTTATTTTATGTCACTTTAAATGACTTACAACAAAACTGCAAAATAATTGTGGTGCCACAGGTATTCTATATGCATGGCAAGGGAAAACTCTGACTTTACCTGTGTCAGGAATCACAATTTGTGTGTATTTTTTTCTGGTTTTTTTTTTTTTTTTTTTTTTTTTTTTTTCTGGAAATACCTAATTAAGCAGAGAGCTAGTGAGTATGGACTTCTGGAAATTTTATTAACAGGACACTTTATCTTCTTAGTCACACTGTAATGGAAATGTTATAAAACCCTCAAATCTATTCAGTGTCTGTTCAGATAAGGAAATATACCTGCTAATTGGCAGTTTTCTGCAACATTATTCTTGGTGCTCTACAGCTTGTGTGTAGGCTACTGGTTAGTGTGAAAACCTAGGAAGGGAAACACTTTCAGAAACCTGGTGCCGATATGCCCATATGCCCATTGTTCTTGTCCATTCACCAGCATGGTGGCACTCTGCTATGAAAACGTAGCCCCGCTTGGCCTATACATTAGTAAATCTGTAGCCATGTAATATGAATTCAGGAAATGCTGACTGATTGCTACTGACAAGCTATTGGTAACATCTTTCTTAAATACCCAGGACATTACTTTTTCTTCTTCAACGAGTACAAATTTTCAGATTACACTGGAGCAAATGCATTTACCATGCCAAGTATTTTACTGGCTGTACCGGGTCAGGAAACTCCACAGATGGCAGATTTATATTTAAATATGTAGGATGTATTGTGTTTTTTTCCAAATTGCAGCTGTATGCTTTGTCAGGCTTCCCTGTTATCAAATATTTACAATGTTTTGCATATGACTCCGTGTCATATGCAAATAGACTGTGTCAATAGGAAGGCACAGCCCTTGTACTTGATGTTATTACATAGTTACTCAGATGTATCAATTACTACTGCTTTCATTCTAGGACACAATTTAACAGAAATCCATAAAATTCTCTATGTTACATTTAGATCTGGTCATATATGAATCAGTAAGGAAAGATCATTAAGAATGAGTAACTAGGATTTAATAATGACTACCTGACCATTACATATTCTTGATGAACCTCCAAAAATTTATTGTAGTGATAGTTGTTATAAGATTACCTTTAGTGTAAAACCACTCTGCTGTAAAACTACCACAGTGTTAAAATTGACATTCTGATGGTAGAGCAAGAAAATATTTTTCTCACCCCAGAAATTTTTTTCAAGACCTTAGCTAATTTTTCCTTCTTAAAATTAGATTAACAATCTGTAACTTTTAAGATTATTGAACTCATAATCTGATATTTTATATTGTCAATTGAAATATTTTAAAATATAATTTCAACTCATATATTTCACTTTCTCTGCTTTAATTTTAGTATTGTCAAGCATTTTAAGAGTAATATCATTCCAAAAATTGTATGACTTGTTTGCCCACAGTTTAGAAGTTACTGGGAGGAAAAGGGGAAGACAGACATATAAACACACACATAGAGCAGGATCACATAAACCTCTCTGTTCTGTCTCTGTATCCTTTGAAGCTTTTTTCAGGAAAAAATTAGGAAAAAATTATAGGAAATTTATATAATTTCCTGTCCTAGTTTGCAGATGACCAGCAAGTTGGCTTGCAGGAAAGACAGCATGTACATCTAAAGCTGTTGGAGATTTCAGACGGTGCTTTAAACTTACCCGTATATTTGTGAACAAGTCACCCATGAGTATGAGTTTGGATTTAGATTGTATTGTATGCAAAGATGATCCTGATTAATGGATTACTGAGACAACACATTCCAGTGTTTAGGCATTTATGCTACAGAACCTATTCTCTGCACTGAATTTGTTATTCTCTTGTACAGGTTTTAGGGAGCAAGCCAGTGCTTCCAGATTGTGATGATGATGATGATGAACTGGCTGATATTACAAACAGGAGAAGTGCTAAACTATATATGGTGAGTAATTTTTTGTTTGTTCGTTTTGTTTTGTTTTATCTAGTTAGGTACACTCAACAGTGTTCATGCACATAGTGCCCTCATATATGGAGTTATAGCTTCAGTTACAGGACTGCAGTTGTGTTAGTTGATTTGCAGCCAAGTTTCTGAAAGGATGTCAATCAAGACAGCCAAGGTAATTTGAGGAAAAAAATTGGATTACAGTCCTGTTTGCTCAGGAAACAAGTTAAGCATGGCCTATGAACCACTCAGTACAGGCCAAAGAAGAATTAACTGGTCTTAAATCAAACTAAATTTCCTGTCTTTTTTATTATAGCAGTGATAGTTTTAGTAGTCATATATAATTTCATTATTCTTAACAGAGTTTGAGATGCACAGTTATATTTTATATACAAATCTGAGGAATTTGAATGCAAAACTCCATTCTTTTGCAATGCCCTTTTCCTCCTTCACCTACAATGGCTTAACACTGACTAGGACAGTGGCACTGACAAAGAAATGACCTATAAACAAATTGAATAAATATTTACTCCATTTAAATCAGTAGGAGTTTTATGATGACATTCAGTGAAGTTATTGTTTTCCTCATGTCACGCTAGGCATACGGCTCTTTCCTAGACTAGACAAGGAATTTATTCTTCACACTAACACTATAGCATCTTACCTACATACAAGGCTGCACAACTGTTTCTTTTTCTTTTTAAGAAAAAAACACAAATTATTCCCAGGCCTGTGTTTACTCTCTTTCTCTTCCCCACCGCCCTCCCCCCCAGCTCCCCTTTCTTTCATACTCTTTCACTTGAGAAAAGAAGTGAGAAAGTATTTGGAAAAGGAGAATGTTTTTAATGACATCTAGAAAATACTTTATCCTCCCCCCTGCCAATTAAAAAAGATTATTTTCTTCTGAAGACTGCAAGAAGAGTAATTTTTTTACAAGGTCTCATTAGCATTGAGACCTGGACCTTTCTCTTCAGCACTTTGTGCTCTGGCTCATGTAATGAGGTTGCCTTGTGTGACAGAAAATAATCTTTCACTGGCATACAATGTACTTTCCTTCCTTCCCCGTAGTCACTTAACAAGAAGTGTTTGCTCAACAAGTGGCAATATTCTGACAGCACTAAATGCTACTGGATCCCCATGTGTGTGACCTTTTAGGTGCCATCTACAGTAGCTTCAAAGCTGCTGTAAAGTGTGAGAGAGGATGAGTCACTCCCTCCACAGCTCCTGCATCCCACAGACCACAGCAGGATGGAGCCACCTCTCTCCCTGCCTGTTAGATGATTCTTCCCCTACCCATATGTGCGGCTGGGGTTTACAAGAAGCCTATATGAGGCCATCCATGTTACAATTTTCAGTTCTTGTTGTCTATGTTCTGCGTTTAGTTCCCATTAATCATCCCATTCTTTCCAAAAAATGGGGCATATATTTACCTTTATAGCAAGAGTTCTAGGGAAAAAAAATTAAAAAAAGAAGGCCTGCATGTATGATCATAGTAGTAAGACAATACTGGAGAAAAGTGTTTGCAGTGAATTTTGGAATCCTAAGAACTCTCAGAACGATCTGTGGATATCTAATAAATTCTCTAGGAGTACAGGTCCTGCTAACAGAGCTCTGTTAGCTAAATGTAAACATGCTGCAGTATAACAAGGAGTGTCAAAGTCAGGAGGCAGGTCTACAGTGAGCCCTCTCAGCAGGTATAATAGTTGATTTTTATTTGCTGTATGCAGTAGTAATTTCCATCCTGTGCTTCCATAGTATACTACATAAGATATAATGGTGCATTGAACATTGTTAATTATGGAAGGAAATAAAGACTGCTGGAAAAGTGGAAGCCACAATAGTAATAACTTCTTTCCAGTAGTAATAATTGGTCTTTTCAGCCACGCAGGAGTGAATTTTAAAAGGTTATAAAAGGTCTATATGAACTTACAGTGTTGGCAGAGGTTACAAAGCTGATTCTGCAACAGGTCTTGACAGTTTCCAATTAAAGAACTGCAGGCTATAAATGTAGGTATTTCACTTGTTAATATCAGTGTAAGACTGATAATTTTATTATAATTTCAAATGCTCTTTTTTAGCATGTATGTGTGCCTTTGGCTTCAGTGTGGGTTGTTTGGTAGCAGAAGATGACACTGAGGGACTCCACCAGTTCAGCTGGGCATATAGGGTGGGCTGAAGAAAATACAGATTATTTTTTTTTTAACTGTGATGTATTCACTGAATGAGCAGTTGAATTGAAAGTGGAAGAGAAACAGGTATATTTTAAGAAGTTACGAGATAGGGCTTCAACAAACGCACAAAAATTAACACTACATCTCCCTCTATTGGATGTAAAATGAAATGAAACAACAAAAAGAAAATCATTAGCCTACTTTACTTTCCAGCAGCAGACAAATTTCATACAGCCATTTATATAGGAATGGTGACTGATTTTTATAGTAATTTTGGGAGCAGAAATTAATTTGCTTATAAAACCCAGAGTTGGTCTAAATTTGAAATGATTGCTTTCTCAGGTGTCAGATGCAAGTGGATCCATGAAGGTGTCCATGGTAGCAGAGGAAAACCCCTTCTCTATGGCTATGCTTTTGTCTGAGGAGTGCTTCATTTTAGACAATGGTGCTGCAAGGAAGATCTTTGTATGGAAAGGTAAGAGGTCACTTTGTTGCAAATGCAGAAGCTACACAGACGTATCTAAGGAGTTGACACAACCCCTTTGGACACTAGCAAGAAGTTAATACTGGCTGGACACGCTACTCTGCACACAGTTCTTCCTTGGTGCAGTCAATGGACAAGGATTGCTTATGTGAGGACCTCAACACCAAGTCCTTTCCATGGATCCTGGCTATTTTTGAGGCATCTGTAAGACTGGGTGCTTAAATGCTTATCTAATTGCAATTACAGAGCAAACATAAAGAATCCTACAAGTTTTGTATATTGCTATCAAATCCCTGTCTTCTGGGACAAAATCTGGACACTGAAAGTTTGTTAATGGGTTGATATTATATTTCCATACATTGCTCCACAGAGGTGTGAAATTGAAAGGTGACTGTCCCAGGCATCAGCTAAAAGCATAAGCTTGCAAATATTTTGATGCTTCTTTTTTTTTTTTCTTGTGAATATTTCTCTGTGTTATCATCAGTGCTTCTAAGAGTGTCTGCAATTGCTCTGTCTGAACATTTCCTAGGGGAACACTACTACTTGGGAATTAGGTCTGGACACCTTGTAGTGAGATTGTTGTGGTGCTGCCATTGCATCAAGTGCTGAGTATCTCCCCTTTTTTGTCTGAGGCAGTGTATTAATTATTCTGTGTCATTTGCATTTCTTTTTAGCATGTGCAATAGCAAATAATTAATCGATGCAGTTGTCAAACTGCTGAAGTCAGTCCAAGAAGCATTGTCAGCATTTTTCTTGAAAACTTCATTTGCAGTTAGGGTAACATCCTTTAAAAGAGAGCATTTTGGGAGCACTGTGCTCAGATGGCCTAAGGTCTACCTTGACCCCTTGATTCCTGGTTTTCACTCTCTACGTGACAGCTCCTAGAAGAACCAAGCCAATAGGATGAGGCATAAAATAAAATACAATGTAGGCCCTTCGAATGTGCTCCTATGTGCATCCTCGCTTTGCTGCTGTTGGTAACAATAATGTGTGGAAAAACCCCATTAGTCTGTGAGTCTCACCTTGCAGAGAGGCTGCAGTTACCATCTCTGCTGGAAGCCTTCAGACCACTAAGCTGAGGAGTGTGAATTACTTTGCTAATAGTCTCACTCAAAATGGAATACAACGAATAGCTTATCATAGGCTAAGAGGTCTTTGGAGTATAGTCACTGACAGCCAGCTGGGACACAGACCCGACACACAATATCATCCCACAGAGACTTTCAGAGCTGTCTAACACTGAGCAAGGCTGAACAAGGAGCAATGGATGGGCAAGGGCAGTGGCAAATTGCACGGGTCAGGCAGAAGAAATGGGAGTTTCTTTTAGTCAGACTGTGGCACTGCCTGAAGAAGTGAAAGCAGGTCTGGACAGCACCTTTATTTACCACATTGCAGCCCAGCAAGGGAGGATTCAGAGAAAAGAGCCAAGGTATTCTTGTACCTTGGACCAAACGGATATTATGAACAGCATTTTTTGACAGAGACATACACACTAAGCAAAAAACAATGCTCCCTTTTTTCTTTTTTTTTTTTTTTAAATTTTATTTTGACTGTTTTCAAAACCACTGAGGTAGTTTTAGCCATTCCGCTTTGTGTGAATCTTATTGCTCATGCTATGAACAGCATTTGTGTTTGTTCAAGGCTAAGGCAAGAGCAATATTGAAGAGAACCTGGCCCAGGGACATCTTATTTTTGCAGGATCTCTGAGTTCATTGCCCTTTCTCATGTATTGTTATCCTTCTGTTGTAACCAGGCAAAGATGCTAACCCACAAGAGAGAAAAGCTGCCATGAAGAATGCTGAACAATTCATACAGCAGATGAATTATCCTGCCAACACACAGGTACGATCTCTTTATGATACCGGGAGAGCATGAGCTCTGTTAAAGACTTAGTTTTTAGATCAGCAAAAAACAATTTTTAAGGGCTTATAAGACATAAGGGCAATGTGTCACTAACAGATAATTCAGAAAATATTTAGTTTGAGTAACTGTGTCAGTTTTGGTTTTCTTCCATTTCATGTGTCTTGCTTCATTTCAGATTCAAGTCCTTCCTGAAGGAGGTGAAACACCAATTTTCAAACAATTTTTCAAAGACTGGAATGATAAAGATCAAAGTAATGGCTTTGGCAAAGTATACGTCACAGAGAGAGTGGCTAAAATAGAGCAGATTGAATTTGATGCTGCCAAGTTACATGAGTCTCCACAAATGGCTGCCCAGCATAATATGGTAGATGACGGTTCAGGGAAAGTAGAGGTAATTTTTATGTTGTATTAAATTGTATCTCACCTACCTAATTTCTTCTGTTACTTGTAAGGGGATAAGCTTCTACTCTATGTTTTGCCATTTATACTGTTGTGTAGGGTAGCACTACATTAGTGGCACTGTTACTTCTACCACCAGAAAAGGTACTCTGAAGTGGAAAGTGAATCTCTCTGTCAGCTGTATGCTGGGTCATGTTTTTATGGTGCTTATGGAAGATGTTGTACCAGCCATCAGTAGAAATCAAACAGTAGAAACATTTCCCCTTTTACATAATACCTTTTAAAGATACATTTTAAATATGATCCTTAGCCTAAAGAAAAACTCGGCATCAGCTTGAATCTGGAATGGGAAAACTTGCCCTTGGAGTCAGGAATTCTTTCTGTGTCTTTATATATGTATCAATCTGCTTTCTAGAGGAACCTTCGTTGTCTCTAGTGTGTGTCTCAGGTAGCCTGGATCTGAAGAGAAAAAGATGACTGTGGAGTCTTTCTAGATCTATTCATATCGCACTGCAGGTATATCTTCAGACTACACAGGGCTGGTTTGGCATTGCACCAGTGCAGCCTGTTGAATACAAATCTGCGTGTTGGGATTCTGAAAGAAAAAGGAGGAATAAATACCTACAGTCTCACTGGTGTATTATCTGGGTTTCTAACCTCATACTTGCGACGGTCCGTAGGCTTCAGCCAAAGCATCTTAGAACGGAAGTATTTTTTGCTGTATAATTAGAGCAGTTGTTAACTGAAATGGGCTGTAGTGAATCAAATATGAAGAAATCTGCCCAAAGGTGTATTATCTGACTACAGTGGGTCTCTCCCAAATGATGTGATAGTTCTATGATGAATCATAATGTTGTGCCTTTTATGTCATGTTATCATCTTAAGACGTTAAGAAACTAAGTTCAACATACATTATGGGGTGATCATGTGGTATCAAACCATAAAGATAAAGAAAAGTGTACTGCAATGGCTTGTTGATTATCATTATTTATTCATTTAGTGGGTGCAGGGTGTATCTGTACTCCATGAAGAATCCTTCCTGGTTTTATTCCATAACACTTGGGAACAGAAACAAAGGTCACACAAGGGTTGACACTATAAAGTGCTTCTTGAAGAGTCTCAGGATGAAATTCAGCATTCTCCAGTGATTTCTCCGTTTCCTCAGATCTGGCGTGTGGAAAGCAGTGGCAGAGTTCCCGTGGGACCTGAGACGTACGGACAGTTCTATGGTGGTGACTGCTACATTATCCTCTACACTTACCCTAAAGGGCAGATCATCTACACATGGTATGTTTGGTCAGCTTTGCACAGACCTCCAGCATGTGGATGTTATTTTATGCTGACTTTATGTCCTTTTGAGTAGAGCCACGTGTAAATGCAAGATTGTTTACAGTGCATTACTGTCATGCTCTGGATAATTTTGAAACTGGACAACCATTTTCTCTCTCCTTGTCTTCCTCAGGCAAGGAGCTCATGCTACAAAAGATGAACTGACTGCATCTGCATTTCTGACTGTTCAGCTGGATCGGTTACTGAATGATCAGGCCGTGCAGGTTAGTGTCTTTTGGATAAAATTCAACAGAGCATGCAATATATGCAAATTTCAATGAGAACTGAAAGGAGGAGGTAGCATTTGAAGGCTGGGAATATCAGCTGCTCATGGTCTGTATCGAGCTCATGGTCTGCATGGCTCCCTCTAAAGTCACCGGAGATTTCCCATTTGAATCATCCTTTCTGAATGCAGATGTCCAAAGGAACACAGACATAAAACAACTTAAAACTGCCTTTTCTTTCCTTTGACTTTCCCTGTCTAAAAATTAGGTTTCAGTCCTGCCTAGCCTCACAGACTCTGTACACGGTCAGCAGAGACCAAATGCTAAGATCCTCCCAGGGCAACTCACTCTGAAGCAGGTATCTGTCAGGGCGATGGCCTTGTGTTAGCTCTCCCACCTCCTTTTGATTATGGAGGAAGCTGCAAAGTTTAGTCCAAACAAGACACCTGACTTTTAGAGGGCCAAAGCTGGGAGACATGAAAGCCACGTGATGGCCGGAACGGGAGAGCCTACCTGAACTGTGCGACAGGGTCTGGCTTGTCCCCACCTTAGTGAGGAATGTAACTTGGTTTTTCCCATCCCATAGTGCTGCAGCTCCATGAAAGTAGGATACACATTCTCCCTTGCAGAAATGGGGTGTGCAAGGCAAGGTGCAGGGCATTGTCAGCTAAAAGGTGTGAGGAGATGAACTAGTCCTAGCATGACTAGGGTGTGTGCTCTCCTTTCATCACTAGTGAGGAGTGGTGGGTATGTGGAGAGGTGAGAGGTCTCTTTTCACAGAAAGCCAGAGCTGTAAGATGACAGGGGACAGGCAGAGATTTTCTAGGAAGCAGGAGATAATTCTGTGATTCTTATTTGTTAATTGTCAAAGTAAAGGGCTTCTTTCACCCAACAAGGTACACCTAAATTAACAGATTTAGATGGCAGACCACACTTTTAGCCATTAATAAGTTATGATTTATGATTGAAATTTTATTAAGGAAGGATTACAACACTTCTAGGTAACTACGGCTTGAAATATTCCTAACACATGTTCTATATTTGGACAGAGTCCAGCACAATATGATCCTGCCTCATACCTAAGGCAAATACTAATAGTACAGTAATAATACTATTACTGATAGCAATGGTGATAATAATGTGCTAAAAAGTCTTTTTATTAAAGCTGAAGGAGATCTAACTTACTGCAATTAACATGATACTTAAAAGTACTTTTAGCCTGCAATGAATTTAGGAATATATATATGTGTATAGATACACACATACGTATATATGCATGTGTGCATTTGTATGCGGGTACATGGCTACCTAGAATATATTACCTGTGCTTAACGCCTGTATTAGCATTATTTGACCGGTTTAAATGTACTATTTTGTGGTCACTAGATGGCACTACAGTACAAATTACTATTAAAAAGCCGCCCCCGTAGTTGTTTTTCAGGAAAGTTTCCCTCAGCATTTTTTTTTCGTTGGCTTATTCCCCCGCCCCATTTGTAAAATCCTGCCGCAGTTTGGCACCTACAGGTATATGTGTCCTAGGGTATCCTTAGCAGTCTATCCAGCTGTGAAAAACAGCAAAAGCAGCTGATCCTGGGGCACGACCCCCGCCGCGCCCT
>NW_010109804.1:0-6639 GCF_000699245.1 Pterocles gutturalis
ACCAACTATCTTGAGCCCCTTTACCTTCATGTACCCTATCCAATGGCAGCAGTTGCTTGAAAAGGCCAAAGTTGGCCAAATACCTCAGCCTTCTCTATATCCTGGGTCACCAGGTCTCCTGCTTTCTTCCAGAGGGGGCCCACATTTTCCCTAGTCCTCCTTTTATCACTGACATACCTATAGAAGTTCTTCCTGTTACCCTTAAAGTCCTTGGCCATATTTAATTCTATTAGGGCTTTAGCTTTCCTAACCTGATCTCCAGCTTTACGTGTCTGTATTGTCCCCAGGCTACCTGTCCTTGCTTCCACCCTCTGTATCCTTCCTTTGTTTGTCTGAGTGTGCTCAGGAGTTCCTTGTTCATCCATGCAGGCCTCCTGGCATTTTTGCCTGCCTTCCTCTTTGTTGGGATGTGCCGCCCCTGAGCCTGGAGGAAGTGATCCTTGAATATTAGGCAGCTTTCTTGGGCCCCTCTTCCCTCCAGGGGTTTATCCCCTAGGACTCTTCCAAGCAGGTCCCTGAAGAGGCCAAAGTCTGACTCCATCATCATGGTTAATGCTAGGTTACATGATAAAAGGCTTGTCTCCTGCCCTTGAGTTCCACATCCCCCACCAGCCCTTCCTTGTTGGTGAGAACAAGGTCCAGCATAACCCCTCTCCTGGTTGGCTCCTCTATCACTTGGAGAAGGAAATTGTCACCAACACATTCCAGGAACTTCCTGGCCTGCCTATGCTGTGCTGTGTTGTTCTTCCAACAGATATCAGGATGGTTGAAATCTCCCATGAGGACGAGGGCTTGTGAGCATGAGAATGCTCTTATCTGTCCATAGATGGCCTCATCCACTTGCTCTCCCTGGTCAGGTGGCCTGTAGCAGATCCCAACTACAATGTCCCATGGCGCCGCCCTCCCTTTGATCCTGACCCACAAGCTCTCTGTTGGCTCCTCACCTGACCCCAGGTGGAGCTCCATGCACTCCAGCTGGTCTTTGACATAGAGGGTAACACCCCCTCTGCATCTCCCTTGCCTGTATTGTCTCCCCTGCATAGTGTATCCAAACATCCGGTTGGAAACATTTTGAGAATGGAGACATACCCAGCGAGTGAGAGGACAGACTTGCTGAACATTTCAGTCTATGTATGCAAGGTTTTTGTTTCAATGATTTGGTTGTCATTCTGGGTCAATGCTGATAAAGATCCCACTAGAAGGCAGTAAAAGATTTATCCTAGATTAGGTAGTATCTATGTCATTATGAATTCTGCTCTCAGATTCAAGCAGGTGGCGTGAAAGTTTATAGGCAACACACACTGGTGCCTAAACAAGGGATCATTTTTGTTTGGCATTTTACCAGACTTTATAAAATAACATAATGTCACATAATGTACAATATATTGAGCACATTTTGAGGAAATGTTTACAATTTTCAACAGACAATGAAACAGCTAATCTAATTGAATCTGTGGTGCCTGCAAAATGTCAGTTCAAATACCATAAAACATTACTGCTGACTTATCTAGAACAGGCTTGCTCTGTTTTTTACAGATTCATAATATGCAGTAACATCAACTGTAATATAACATGATGCATATTTTAATATGTACTTAAAACTCTCTGCTGAGAGTTTTTTGCTCAAACAAGTCTTAAGAAGCAACAGTCTTTATAGACAAGTGGCCTGTTTGTGATTAATCAATATCTTACTTTCTCTAATGCAAAAATATACAACAGCAGTGAATCATTGGAGGCTACAAAATTCAGATTCCCATCACTATCTTCTTTGTCTTTGTCATCCTTTTATTGAGATTTGCCTGTCACATCTTGTTCTGGTTTTGACTGTAAAGTCCAGATCCATAAAGGCTACGTATTTTGCATTCCAGGTGTCACTGGGTAAAATATGCAAACAATATTAGAACTGTGATAGGATTTACAGATCAAGACCCAGGTTTCTGATCATCCTACTATGAATGACCTCCTCACTAATCTAGAAAGCTTGCTTGCTCTAACTCCTTGCCTTTTGTAGAGTGAATATTGACATCTTAGCTATGTAGCTGGTGAAAGGAAAATGGACAATATTCCTTGCATTTAATTCAACTAACTCCTGCTTCTAGCCTGACAGTCCACATACTGCAATTGGAGATGTCTGACTTGAACTTCAATCTGCGCTGATTAAAAAAAACTGCCCCGTTTTTTCCTTTTTTTTTTTTTTTTTTTTTTTTTTGGTGCTTTTAACAGTGATGTAATGCTAAAAGCTGGGGTATATATTTTTTACAGTGTGAATTCCTATAGCATAACTTTTGGCATCTACAGGGAACACATCTGCCTCTAAGTTAGTCTAAAATGGTTTCTTAGACAGACAACAGAAACAGGCATTTCTTGGGTCAATTCAGCTAACACATTCTAGATGTTTACATTGGTTCAAGATAACTTACTCCTTAGCAATGTATGTTCCTCTTCACTGGCTATAAAAAGAAGACAGCATAAATGGTTGAGATGCTGGTGTCTAGAGGCTAAACTCCTACCTTTGGCTGGATAGAACCTACCTCAACAGATCTTGGAAGAGATGATCAAGTGTTTATTTTGCATGAGTTAGCTGACAAAGTTTTTGGTTTCAGTCCCAATATAAGACTAATAAAGAAAAAAGACAGCTGCCTCTCTTTTTTTGTCTTATCTTGGGAGATTTTTTGCTAGCTTTCAGGCACTCAGGAAGAATTCTCTCATTTATAACTATAGGATCCAATTTAAAAGCCTCCATTTTTTAATTTGGGAAGTTCTTAAAGAGCAAATAGCAATGATGAGTGCTAATCACTCATTGACTATAAACGGAAACTGGTTGTGATGCCAGCATCTGCGCTGGCAATGACCACATTTGGTCAGAAGAATTACACTCAAGAAGTTCTGAAGAAGAACATAGTGGATCATTTCCAATACTCGGATGCGTGGTTAAACCGGCTGAAGCAAAAATGGTTCAATATTCTAGTAATAAATAGACCTTTCCACTTTTGCAGACTACATTTGGGTTTTGGCTTTGTCTTTCTCTTCCCGGTGTATCACCTTGTGCTTCTGTTTTGTTTTGACATCTCTTTCCGTTCATTTTACTCTTTCTGTGTGGTAACAAAAGGAAACTAAAACCAAAACTATTTGTTTTAAAAGGAATGGGTTATATGAGTTCATCTCTAGTAATTTATTTTTGCCCTGAATTGGTCCTATGCAGCTGAACACACTAGTGACATTCTGTTCAGACTTCTTGTAAATTTCAGGTGCCTTACTCTAATGTTGATGTGAGATTTACTTGAACATTATCTAATGTTCCTTCTCTCACTCATCATAAAAGACAAATGCATGGGTGTGTAGAAAAAGTACTAATCTCTGCAAATAAATTCATGTTTTCAAATCTCTTGGCTACCTACAAATTTATAGTGTAGTTCTTTTCGTAATGTGAAGGTTTTACTTGGTCTAGTAAAATAGTGGACAGCAGTGACCCCACTTATTATGTTAAATTCTTTGAAATATAAAATAATAGGCGACTTCTCTTGTGTGTCTTCTTGTTAAAGCACTCATTATCACAGTCAAGAAGGCTTAGGTTTTGAAAAGTATGTTGTCTCTTAAACACAATGTCAAGTTCTAGCATGATTCAGGAACATGTCCAGCCAGATTGGGCACCCAGCTCTGACTAAAACTGCCATTTTGAGTAGCAGTTAGGCAAATATTCTGTTTAAGTGTTCTTCTAAATGTCCTCTATGCACCTTTCAAAACACAGACAAGAGCTTATAGAGGGGTCTCATGCAAATATTTAAAAATACAAAACATAATGTTGGAAACCTGTTTTACTTTGAGAAGAAAAATTGCCCACGTAAAGTTCTGATCCATAGGCAAGAACTAAAAAAAACAAGTTCAGGACTACAATCCCAGAATAATTAACTATTTAAAACAAGATCTTTCAGGAACTTGACTCTAAACTATTATTTGAGTAATACAGTTAATTAATATATATTGTGGTAAAATTATTTTGTGAAAGAGATGATTTTTCATCTCAAAAAGAGATTTTTCCTTCACCTGTAGGTGGAAACCTCAACATGAGCAAGAGTTCATTGTCACGTATATCTTTGAGACATAGCCCTTCTTTCATTATCTAAAGCATACTAAGGAAATGTCATTATAATATTATTGTAAATATGGCATGTGAATAAATTTATTTTTAAACCTCATCCCTGGAATGACTAGATGTAATATTATACTGTAATTGTCTGAAAAGTGTCTTGTGGCCAGTACTTGTTCTGGAAATGAAAAAAGGTTTTTCTTCTAAGTTTATTGTCTATGACATTTCCTTTTATTCTTTTTCCTTTATTTTTTCTTTTTTTTTTCCTATAGCCAAGAAATGTTCAGAATTTGACTGTAAATCAGTCTTTTTCTGTTTTTGGTTTTTTTTTTTTTAAAGATTGAATTTAGCACGACTTTCAGTCTATGCTTTTTTTTTTTTTTTGGATTGCAGAAAACATAAGACAAATGCCTGTAGATTTTGATGATCCTTGAGAACGCAAGTGTATGCTGAAACATTTTAAATATGTAGTTACTGAGTTTTAAAGATATTTCTCTCATGACTATAAATCAAGCCACTTAAACACTACAGAGTGTGAGAAATGAGCACCAAGATGAGCATATATCTCACCCCTTCTTAGAGCTGCATTGATTTGCACACAACAGCATAACAGTTTGATTTGATGTTCATACAGAGTCCATGCTATCCACTATTGGCCCAAAGCTGCACAGAAGGAGTAGCCTTTGTACCTCTTTGTAGTCTTATCATTCTCCTCATATATCTGTGCTATGGTCAAGTAACAGAGGCAGAAGATAAAATCCTCTTTACTTAGATATTGATAGTTTCAAGTCAGTTTCAACAGGGGCAGATGCTCACAAGCATCTTGGCACAGCTTTGACCATACATTCCTGTCTGCTGTACTATCTACAAGTAACTTCAAGAAGTGAATGGCAGTCATAGTGCTATGTTCTACACAAAGTGATTTTTTAAAAATATGAGTAAATAGACTCTATCTCTTCAGAATTGAAGCAACTCATTTCAAAGTGTGTATGATCAAATAACAGTGCAATCTTTATTGCTAATGTGCAAGATTTCCATCAGGATTTGCGAGGAAACCTTAATGCCCTATATTGTCTCAAGAATCACACAGAATCACAGAATGCTAGATATTGGAAGGGACCTCGAAAGATCATCTAGTCCAATCCCCCTGCTGGAGCAGGAACACCTAGATCAGATCACACAGGAACACATCCAGGCGGGCTTTGAATGTCTCCAGAGAAGGAGACTCCACAACCTCTCTGGGCAGCCTGTTCCAGTGCTCTGTCACCCTCACTGTAAAGAAGTTTTTTCTCATACTCAAGTGGAACCTCCTATGTTCCAGCTTGAACCCATTGTCCCTTGTCCTATCACTGGATGTCACAGAGAAGAGCCTGGTTCCATCCTCCTGACACTCACCCTTTACGTATTTATAAGCATTGATTAGGTCACCCCTCAGTCTCCTCTTTTCCAGGCTAAAGAGACCCAGCTCCCTCAGCCTTTCCTCATAAGGCAGATGCTCCATTCCCTTAATCATCTTTGTGGCTATAGAGAACCTGTCTAGGTTTATGATGGAGATTGCTGAAGTACTTGAGTCTCATTGCTGCTCAGCTCTCTTCATTTTACAAGGACATCTTCGTGTTCTAAGATAATACTTCAAGGGAGATTACCTTCATTTCTACATTCTGTGATATCAAATATGATCGCTCCCAGTAGTAGCTAGGAAGCATGTGGGAGTAAAACGACTGTATTACTGTCTCCTTGACCATGGAGAAGTGACCAAAAAAAAAATAAAATAGAGGGAAAAATGGAGAAATGTAAAGATGAAAAAGTCAAAAGCACAATTGTCTGAAGTGTGTTTTGATTTTAACAGGATCTTAAAAGAAATGGGGAAATTAATAGATATAATTTTTAACTTGCAGTAGGAAACTTTTTATAGGATATTTTTCTCATCATGAAATTCTCAGAAAAATGTTCTAAGATTAAATTATTCTGATAAAGTCTGTATTAATCTGTTGAAATAAGTTGTCCATTGACAATTTTATTTTTTTTTTTAAGTGTTACATGATCATCTGAGCAAGGCCAGGTAAGGATGCAATGACAGATACAACTTATTATTATCCTCCATCCCCCCCAGCAACAAGAGTGTTGTATTACGCTCTGGTTACTGCTGTTACTGGGGATGATAGGATTAGAGAAGAAGAAGAGGTGGAGACTTAGGGGCAGCAGAAGCTGTGTAGCACTGTGTGAGGTTGCAATAAGTGGAGGAGAAGCAGTGTGACCATTCAGTCTGCCTTCACTAATTGAAAAACTTCTGCTTGCTCTCTATAAAAAAAGAAAGTCAGCCACATGGGAGCTTATGATGGATTCAGCTTTTCTTTGGACATTGCCACTCTAACTGGTGCTTGCTCCATGCAAATGGTTATGCCTTCCACCATATGTGCATCATTAATACGTTTAACATGCTCAGCCCTTCTGAACTCTACTTCCAACTCTTGTGTTAGAAAGTACTTTATAATTTACTCTCCTTACTTGGTTTTTAATCATCCACTAGGAACTACATGACATCTCCTTCC
>NW_010109804.1:6670-17304 GCF_000699245.1 Pterocles gutturalis
TTGCAGTGTGTGTTTGAAAAGCTTTTCTGATTTGCAGTGCATTTCTCTTTATCTTATTTCCTGGGTGGATGTTTCTGGCATGAGTAAGCAGTTTTCCACATTTTCTCATTATGTCTGAGTAGATAGTCTATCTGTTACTCTTCTACACTGTATCTTCACTTTCTCCCTTCTTTTCTAGGTACATAAACTCCTGTTGGCACTTTAAGTACCCTCTCCCAAAGTTATTGAGGTGGTACCTTTTTCATTCTTTGTGAAGTTGTTTTTTCTTTTAATTCCTTAAAATTTTGAGAGAGGAAATAACTTAGTTGCTTCAGCTTTATCTGTGAGTATTGTTTCTCACTTCTTACCTCTTCATAGTTTAAAACTTATTGGGTATATCTGCCTATATTACCTCCCAGTACAGAGGCTCTTATGTAACAATGAGAAACAGGATGCAAATACATATTCAAATATGTTATCAGAAAGATGATGTGTTCCATCTAATCTCTTTAGGCCTTTGAATCTCTTAAGAGAAATTAAATCCTTGTTCAAGTTGGATCCTTTTAATAGTTACCAAAAAAACAGATTGGTCCTGCCTTATCCAGATATATGATATCAGCATTAAGTGAGCTTTTCTTGCTTTATTTTTCAGCCAAAATAGAGGATGCTTAGTCAGTCTTCACAATTGAAGAATTCAGAAAAGTGGTACAACCATAAAAGTCTGCTTTCTACTGAAATTGGCAAAAGCTCACAGACTGGCTGAATCTGTGATATGTCTAAAGAAAAACACATTTGCAAATTTATTTACTTCCTTACAAAGTTCTGAAAACAGATAAATCCCTTACCACAAGATAAAAACCATCTAAACCAAATTTTAGATTCCCTGAGTCCATTTTTTTTCCCCCTGAGATTCACTCCTTCCACTTTTCTGTGTTTATTTTAATGTGGCATTATAAATAAAACAAGCAGCAAGTCAGTGGGAACTATGAGGCAGCCTGAACAGAAACTAATCAGATGACTCCCAACAAACTGTAGATCAGGCCTACTGAACCATAAATGCTGAAAGCAAATGTAAACAAAGATTGGGAGAGGCCACTAAACAATTTGGAGATGATAAAGTACTTAAACATAATGGCAGCTACAGCATGCGCCTGAATATAGCCCAATTATATTAAGAATGGTGTTGCAATGCTGCTTTTCATCATGTTTCTTCCATTCTTCAGAGTCTATAGTGGTGACCAACATCAGATACTATTAAAGAGTCTTCATGCATGTAAAATAATATGATTTCACAATGATTACATATTCACTCTACAGCTGGCTGAATTTTTACATCTCCATTTGTCATTGACTATTGTGTCCAATTAAATGATTAGCTTTTAAAAACTGCTGCACATTATGAGAGTGAACTTGTGTTCCATTGCACTGAGTGATGCAGAAACAAACTCATTACAGCATGTAATTCACCCATATTAAATAACAAACAGATGGCTGCTGTAAATGAGAGCTGCTTTTTCTCTTCAAAAGTGCCAGGAAAAAGGTGTTTTTATTTATCTTTGTTTCCAGCTTCTTTCTGTTTTCTTGACAAGTGGGCAGCTGGTTGCTGAGGTTTTCAATTGGTGCAGAAGAATGAAAAGCCTGTTTCCATTAATTTCCCCATAAAATAAGTCTTTGAATCATTCCTGTTATAAATGCATGTGCAGTAGCAAGCTGCTGCTTGATTAATTCACTTATTATGAAGATTTCATCTTTTATAAGAGGGCCTGCAGGTAATTTATCTTGTTTAGTAAGATTAGAAAAATGTAATTATCTTGATACCTTTGGACCCCTCTCATTTTAATTGTGTTCCCATAAATTTCAAACATAAAGATGGGATTTTTTTTTTGCACAAATGTTCCAACATGTGGTAGAAAAATGTGTTGTAAGATCTGCATAAAAACTTATCAAGTAAAATGCATTTGGATTACACCATTAAAGGAATGTGTATAAATAAAACCAGTATACAGTCGTGGAAGTGTATACAAATACCTGCATTTCTGGTTCCCTGATCACAGGCTTTTAACAGCTGGAGTTGGATGAAGAATGTTGGGATTTAAGTTTTTTTTTTTTTTTTTCCTTTTATTTTTATTAAATAATGCATTTCACCAGGGAAATACAAAATCTGTTTCATTTTCACTAATCAAGTTAAGATTATGTTTGTCTTCATATATACCACCAACAGTAAAAAAAAAAACATACGAGATGAGGTGTATATGTAACATGAGCTCCTCTGAACAACTCCAACACCTTTTAGGTGTTTTCTCCCTCCTGTCTCTTACCTTCTCTTTGAGTACAAATTTGAAACAAAACAAGATCCAGAATTCTTTTTCTTCAATATATTTTTTGCTTCTTAAGCCCAGTTGGGGCATTCTTGTTTGGTTGTGTTTTATTTGTTTGTTTGTTTATTTATTGTGGCTTTTTTCATTAACCTATTTAATTTCAGTTTCTCTGGTTTCAGAAGGACTATTTTCCTTATTTTCTTTTACTTGGTTTCCTCTTGATTCTTTTCCCAGTCCAAAAAACTCAACTAACAACTTTGCATGAGTTTCTTCGTATGTGTATTCTTTTTCAGAGAGGTTATGATGCTCAATTTCCAGAGAATACATTTAGAGGAACATGGTAAATATGGAACAACTGCACCAAGTCTAATCATGGGTCACTTAGTTGAGTCATGTCTCTGACTATATCCAAGAGCAAAGGTTAAATGGGGAACACAGGAAGATGGCAAATGCATAGTGTCACATTTGAGTAACTTCCTTCAGCTTTCATCATCTGCAGACGAAGGATACAGAAATTCAGAAATTAACAGATTTTCCAGAAATTCTTAAGTAATAGCCTCTATTATTACCACAAAATGCAAATTGATCAATTGGAATTTTTTGTGTGTCATAAGCTTTTTAACATTAAATTGAGGAAAAAAAATCTCAATGTGTTTAAAGTTAAGGTTTTTCAGGATTCTGCATCCATATCCTCTCAGTTTCTGAGGGTTTCTAAAGCAGTCATTTGAATGTTAGTGAACTGAGCATAGCAAAATGCAGTACTGGCCCCCTATATAGCAATGTGTAAGGAAAGAAGTTTTGCAAAGTCACGTTTAGGCAGTAAAGAAACTCATAAGAATATGCAAACTGTACAAGGTTGAAGCCATGAAACTGAGAAATGTGTACAGATGGTTGAAACATTTTAAGTCAGGTGAGACTAGCAATTGTGACAATCCATGATCTGGGAGACCTGTGTCAGCAACAACACACATGAATGCTGCAAAGGCTGAGCAGCTCATTAGGGAAGATTGATGAATAACCCTTAATGACCTTGCTACTGTTCTAAACTACAGTTCTGCAGCAGCACATTGAATCCTGCAGTGGTTTTCTCTAAACTTTTTTCATGCTGGGTCTCATGAAAACTCATTCTGGGACATGCAAAAACTTGTGACATTACTCTCCAAATCCCAATTGAATTAAAGGCTAAATTAAGAGAGATATATTTAATTCTAACAGAACTTACTATCTCAAGTATATTTTGACTTTTTTAAGCACCTTTTAAGCACCTTGTTCTTTCAGAATAATCAAATATATTTATATGTTTTATATTGTTTATGCGATGATATATAAACACTGGGTTCTAATTGCCAAGGAGCCTGTAATTTAAAAAAAAATACATTTCATGCTACAAAAGTCAGATGTATTCTCTAAAGAAGGTGTAAGCGCACTGAGAGTGCACAGAGGTTCTTCTCAGTCTAATGGAGGAGCTAGTTAAAAGCTGTTATGTTTCTCCAAATATTTTCCAGGTAAATTGCCAAATGCAAGTGTGTGCTCTCTCTGATGTGTATTTAATGTAATACCTAGTTTCTGGTAGTGTGTGGTTATGGTACTTTCTAATTGACAATTACAGAAAGGATGAAGGTTTGCTTACAATTAAAAGTGATTAAGTGTTCTTTCTTATCTCTATAGTTAGACAATAAAAGCCAGTTGATGCAATCATATAACAGTGGTCAGATAAAAAGTCTGGTGTGTAGTTTAAATAAAATACTAGGACAAACAGCAGCATTTTGTACTAACAAATACTGGGATGCAATTAGTCCTTCAAATTAAAAGCAGCCTGATGAAGCACAGCAAGATGACAAAGTCTCGATTTTCCACAGCATGTAGACGGTTCTTCAAGCTAAATCTCATCCTAACACCAGAAGTTTACTGTCCATTCTCTCTGAAGGACCCAACTATTGATGTAATAAATCAACTGAAGATGAGGAGGATCAAAGGATTCCAAGTATTATCTACCTCGGTCTTTCACCTCTGAGTGCAATCAGCCTTTGGCATCAGCTCATGGCCTAACTTTGGTTTTAATTATTTCATTTGAAAGGCCTAAGCACAGATTAGCTTTCCCAGTAAGAGTGAGTAGCATAGTTTGGATAGCTAAAGAAACACACCATATAAAGCTGTCAGGAAGTGGAATACTATAAGAATGGGTGAATACAAATATTCTATCTTATTCTGAATGATGAAGACTGGACATAGAGCTACAGTTTCTAGTATGGCTTGGAGTTAAACCTGAAAACTTGAATACATTTAGGGTTTATGTCTCTGTTTCATATGTTCAGAGCATAACTCATTTCAGCTTTCTGGAAATGTTTCCATTTGGGTGACATTTCTATGACTTAGAACAGTATTATTTCAATAGATTCTGAAAGAGATGTGGAAAGTCATAGTTTCATAATGGATAAGCTATTTTATATATTAGTCTGTAATCACTAATAGCACGAAAAGTCTTCTCAAACTTTGCCCATAAAATGCTGCTTCGGTAATTCGTTAACTGGTTTTAATGAAACAACATCTCATTGCTACTTGGGAAGAAACTAATCTGCTTTCCAAAAAGTTTGCATAATGTATGGAGAAAGAAGTGACTGCAAAATCTGCTGATCAGTCTTTTGAGGATTCCACATAGGCTGGGTAAACTTTTGTCTAACACTACTGAGAAAACTATATACACACAAAATTGCCTGCTCAGGCATTTAGTACAGACTAAAACCAAAATATGTCTAGGTTGCAACTTGAAGTTCTGTTTAGCAGCCATCAAAACCTTAAGTTTAACCAAACAGAATTAACACTTCCCCTCAGCTCTCAGTTATCATCTATCTTTATCCAACACAGACATGTCGTATCAAACATGGGGATTGCACAAAGTAGATCATAATCTCCTCATATAGTCTGTTAGCAATAAGTAGCCAGTGTGTTTTAACATGTCATTATTACATACACCTTATATATATATATATACACATTTATTTCACATATGACTATGTATAACTCATATATGTGTGTGTTTGCGCTTATGTATGTAGCGTATATAACCATTCCATAGACCAGTTACAAGACTTCTTTAAGAAGTTATTTAGTTTAGAATTCATTTGATTTAAAATAAGGAAGGAAAGAAAAAACCCACAAGACTGGAAATAATTCCACGACAAAGCACAATACTAATTACCAGCTGCTTCCTCATCTTCCTCCCAGCTAAGAAAGCTGAAAGTTCCTGAAACAGGTATAGGGAAACAACAGAATTCCATACCTAGCTGCTTGGAGATTGTATATGGCAGTTTCCATATACTGCAATGTTTGTTCAGAGTTTCCACTTTTACGTTATGTCTGTAAGAAGAAACTGCTATTGACTTGTCATTGGTGACTCGTAACACTTGGATGGAGCTCCAGACCTAAACATAACAGAAAACCCCACTTGCAGGATGTGGTTGCCAGTGAAGATTCCTAACAATTAGTAAATTCACCTCAGAGCTTTCAGATAGCTGTAAATATTTGTCAGGATTAAAAACTGGGTCCAGATTTTTTAAATACTGAAATCCACTAAAAACCAGAACACAATGTATGACTCTTCACTCAGTTACCTAAAAATGTCTGTATAGTGCCATTTATAAATTAGTCAGGAGCTACTAGGTTTGACATAAAATCTAGGGGTGGTCCACACAAACCTCTGAGTGGCAGCTAGAGACAGGCAGCATCCTACAGCACAAGATCATCATTTTAGGGAATCAATTGGCTCTGGAGTGTAGGCAACTGAGCTATGTGCAAGTTTTGTCTATATATGAGATAGATATCTAAGATTCCACTTCAGGTGATGAGAACTATGGATCAATTCAGTTCATTAAAAGTGCTATGTAGTGTCTGCAGAGATGCCATAATACTTCTTTCCCAGGATCCAGCTGCCTCTCTCACAGCTCTTGTGTCATACATGTCAACCCTGCATGCATACCTCATCTACCTCAGGGCATCTCCTATAGCATCAGGTGCCTCTGTTTATGCAGCTGAAAGCCATCCTCCATATTTACAGTGCAGGCTTCCATATGTGAATTAGATGCCTAAGTTCCCACTGCAGCCTAGAGGAGACCAGTTTGTGTGCCCTTAGACACTAAAAGAAGTCCTGCCTCCAGCCACCACTCAGAGAGGGGCATGAATGACTCCTACTTATTTTGTCATACCTGCCAGTCCCATAGTGGTAAGTTGGATGGCCTAGGTCATCTCAAATTATACCAGACGAATGGGTCTGTGCATCTGCACGAAGCTCTTCAACTACAAATTGTAGGAATGTGAGTTGCCTCACATACTCATATACCTATGAATATATATAAGATATATACCTGTATCTTGACCTGAATCCCACCTTTCAGGTTTTGCAAGGAGAATGTCCACCCCTTAGAGCCCTCCTTTAATCCATGATTTCAGAATCTCTTGCAAACTATATCCAGTGCTGTAAGATTGTAGTCCAGAATCTCAATTTACTTAAATGATTTTTAGAATTACTTTGAATATATGCCCTTTCAATGACATGTATGATAAATTACATTCTATACTACAAGACACAAATAGCATTATACCTATAAACTCATTTGGATTTGTACTCTCTGCAAAATGTAACAGAATAATAATAAAAAATAGCAATTGTTGAAACTGGGCAGTTGTGTACTGGTAAACATTTGTGGTAGAGACTACACCAATATATGTGTTTACATGAAGGAATAAAAATAAGGAGGAATGGTAAAATTGTGAATTAACATTGCATATAGAACTTAGACAACAAACTCCACCACACAATTTGATTCCACAGTGATACAATATATACAGACTTTTTACAAACTTCTAAACACAGGTGCTGGAACAAGGTGAAGAGGTCAAAATGCAGGATTTTTTTTATTTTTTTTTTTTAACTCACATTGAAACCTTCAAACCTTGCCAGAATTTACAATGGTGCCAACCTTCTATTCTGTGAAGGCAATTTTTTCAGAAATCTTAAACCACGTGTATGGTAAAGTGGATCTTAGCATAATTTTTTGTAAAAAGATTTAATTATATTTTATTATCTGTTGAAACTGTTCTCTGACAAAGTGAAATATTGTGATCTCAACTAGGATCTATATTGGGTAGAGATCATTTAACAAGACCATTAAAGTTGTCTTCAAAATTTTAGAAGCTCGCTCAAGCATAAACCAGTTCTGAATGTTTGAAGCATATTATCCAGGCAATAAGAAAATCATAAGTTTATAATGCATAGGTATTAAAATGTGCTGGTTTTGACTGGGATAGAGTTATTTTTTTCCATAGTAGCTTGTATGAGACTACGTTTTGGATTTGTGATGGAAACAGTGTTGATAACACAGGGATGTTTTAGTTACTGCTGAGTACTCCTGACACAGAGCCAAGGTCTTTTCTGCTTCTCATCCCATCCCAGTGAGTAGGCTGGGGGTGTGCAAGAAGCTGGGAGGGGACACAGCTGGGACAACTTACCCCAACTGACCAAAGGGATATTCCATACCATAAGATGTCATGCACAGCATGTAAAGCTGGGGGAAGAAGACGGAAGTGGGGGAAGTTCAGAGTGATGGCATTTGTCTTCCCAAGTAACCATTACGTGCTATGGAGACCTGCTTTTCTGGAGATGGCTGAACACCTGCGTGACAATGGGAAGTAGTGAATGAATTCCTCTTTTTGCTTTGCTTGCATGCGTGGCTTTTTCTTTACTTATTAAACAGTCTTTATCTCAGCTTGTGAGTTTTCTCACTTTTACTCTTCCAGTTCTCTTCCTCACCCTTCTGGGAGGAATGAGCAAGCAACTGTGTGGTGTTTATGTCTGCTGGGATTAAACCACGACAAAAAATTATTATTATCATTTGTTAGAGAAAAGACTGCTGAAGATGACAGAGATATTGAATATTAAGATCCCTTTGGAAGATATTTTTCACAGCTTTACTATTAGAATTAAAATGAAAACACAGAAATAAATAGGGGCATTGGAAACACCTAATTCTATTAGAATTTTAATAAAAAAGTTGTTTTTCTTACACTAAAGTGTGTTTAATCTCACACTGATTTTACACTGGGAACTAGATGTGGTGCTTAGGGACATGGTTTAGTAGGTTAGGTGGTGTTGCATTGACAGTTGGACTTGATGATCCTTGAGGTCTGTTCCAACCTTAATGATTCTATGATTCTATGATTCTATGATTCTATGAAATTAAAGTTTTGTGTGTGAGAAATATTATGCCAGGTTCTGACAAGTTTTCAGCTTTTCTTTTTCTATGTCTTACTAATGTAACTTTCATTAAACATGGTAAGACTGTGCTGAAATATAGTAGGAATGAAGACCAACTTCCCAGCAGACTGGTCCAATCCTGCAGCTGCATTCATACATGCAGGTCCTCTGCTCCCTTGGAACTCTGCTAGAATGAGTGGAGCTCCTGCAAAGCTGCAAGGTAATGGCCTAAGCTTTCTCTCATTATCTTGTCCTGATTTCAGCAGAGACAGAGTTAACTTTCTTCATACTAGGTATTGTGAGGTTATGTTTTGGGTATGTGCTGAGCAGAAGGCTGAAAACATACTGATGTTTACAGTTGTTACCAGGACAGTCAAGGACTCTGCAGCCTCTCTGCTGTGCCAGTGTCTGCAGGTGCAGGAGAAGCTGGAAGGGAGCATGGTCTCAGTTACTAGCCTAGGATTCAATCTCAAGTTTAGGGTGGAGACCCAAACTGGCCAATGGTATATTCTATATCATGCACGTCATGCCCTGTATATAGGTGAGTCTCTTTCTGGAAGTTCTCTCTCTTTCTTTGGGTTGTCTCCCTCCATGTGGTCTCTCTCCTCTCAGTCGTCTCCCTCTCTTGGTCAGCTCTCCATTCCAGGAGTGTAGTTTTGTGACTCTCCCTGCTCTGGGATTGTTAGTTGGGAACAGGCCTTGGTCATCGGGTGGTGAGCAGTATCACTGTGTATCACCCATTTGTACATTTGTATATATTACTATAATCACTATTAATATTATTTTTAATATTATTGTAGTTTAGTTATTAAGTTGTTCTTATCTCAACCCACAAGTCTATTTTCCCTTTACCCCTTTAATTCTCCTCCCCATCCCTGGGAAGGTAGAGGGGGATGGGTGAGCAAGCAGCTGTGCAGTGTTGGCTACCAGCCAGGGCAAAACTACTAAAGATATTTGTGAATATTCTGTATACTTCCCACCCCTAAAACTTATGTTTCTACTTGATGAATTTCCTTATTTTTAGCAGCTTAAAGGCACACTAACTTTTTCTTTTTTTAAGTGACCAGTAGCAGATTGCAATTTTGGCTGAAAAAGAGTCCAGCTTTCAAATATGACTGAGCATAATTTTTCCTTAAGGGACCAGCTGTAGGGTCAAAAACCAAAGGACCGATAATCAATTTTTGCAAGTTAAGACCATCCAATTTTCCCCAGTAGAGTTGATGTCTGTTCCCCTAAAACTCCATGTAAAACTTTTTTCCTATTCGGTCAACCAAGAGTCTGTGTGCAGAATGCCTGATAGGATCAAGTCTTGTCTCTTGCTCACTGTTACAAAAAGATAAAACACATACTTCACAACATATTATAAGTTTGATTTTAAATTACATAGTCCAATTTCTATTTAGCTTAATAGAATGTAAATTCTCCTCTGCAGTGAGGATGCAGGTATGAAAAGGAATGGATGCTTTTGTCTTACTCTTCATATCAATTTCACATGATCTGCATGTGAAAGATAATGATTTAAGTTATTATGTCATTACTGATTTCAAACAAAGTATTAAAGAACAGGGGTTTGGGAAAAGGAATGGCTTCTAATGTGTGTGATGCTCTATCTTGCAGCAGTTTGTCATACCAGAGTACTACTCTTGTCCTACTACCAGTGCAATACAGCAAGGCATTAACTTTAAACTTAACAATTTACTACTATCTGTGAATATATTTAACTTTTATTAAATTTCATAGGAATGACTTTATTCACTAATTATGTACTCCTCCCTAGGGCTGACCACAACAAGCAAATACCCTTAAAGGCACAAATCCAATCTACACCAGTATTTCAATGTGGCAGTTGAATGTATTATCTAATGCATTTCCCAACATAACTCCCATAAATCCATTAATGACTTCACGATTTTTGGTGTCTTTGTTAATAACCTAGTTGATATTTTGGGAGATTATGGGACAACCATCTGTTTCTAAGAGTGGAAAAATGTTACATAAATTGCATAAAATAGCTAGGACAGCTGACCCAAGAAAATCTGAAAGCCTCTAAAACACGGATGAAGTTCTAAAGGAGATAATTTCTTCAC
>NW_010109805.1:0-18979 GCF_000699245.1 Pterocles gutturalis
ATAGTAAATATACACATTGCTCTTGTGGTACAGAGCCTGGACTTGGTTTTGTTCATATATATATATAAAAAAGCTTTAATAATAGCAGTTGAGGTGTGTATTAATCTATTGTCTCTTCCAAATGACTGGTTTTATATGTGTTTGTTACAGGAACTAAACCCTGATACAACACATCCAGATTTCCGAATTTGGCTGACCAGTTACCCATCTGCCACATTCCCGGTGTCTGTACTTCAGAATGGAGTGAAGATGACTAGTGAAGCACCAAAAGGCTTACGGGCCAATATAATTCGTTCGTACCTGATGGATCCAATATCAGATCCTGACTTTTTCAACAGCTGCAGAAAACCCGTTAGTAATGTTGTACTGTAACTTTGTAAATCAGTTAAACCAGACCATGATGACTGTGTATGACTGCATCTGGAATATTGTGTCCAGTTCTGGGCCCCTCAGTTCAAGAGGGACAGGGAACTGCTGGAGAGAGTCCAGCGCAGAGCCACAAAGATGATGAAGGGAATGGAGCATCTCCCTTATGAGGAAAGGCTGAGGGAGCTGGGTCTCTTTAGCCTGGAAAAGAGGAGACTGAGGGGTGACCTAATCAATGTTTATAAATATGTAAAGGGTGAGTGTCAGGAGGATGGAGCCAGGCTCTTCTCGGGGACATCCAGTGATAGGACAAGGGGCAATGGGTTCAAGCTGGAACATAGGAGGTTCCACTTGAATATGAGAAAAAACTTCTTCACAGTGAGGGTGACAGAGCACTGGAACAGGCTGCCCAGAGAGGTTGTGGAGTCTCCTTCTCTGGAGACATTCAGAGCCCGCCTGGATGCGTTCCTGGGTGATGTGATCTAGGTGTCCTGCTCCGGCAGGGGGATTGGACTGGATGATCTTTCGAGGTCCCTTCCAATCTCTAATATTCTGTGATTCTGTGAGGGAAAAAAAAAAAAAACTCCCAAATTAAATAGTTGTCTTTCAGTACAATGAAACTGGTTTTCCTTACTGGCAATAGTGAAGTAAGTTTAATTTTTAGTTTATTGCTATTCTCCTACTTCTTAAATTGAGATTTTTGTGGTATGGCATTAATAATACAGCTCTCTAGTTTAAAAAAAACCCAAAACAACAAAAACCTGGGAACAATCTTAACCACTCTTTTCATAATTAGATGCCTGTTTCCAAGCATATTTTACATTATTTTTCTGTAATTAAGGTAGTTCTTCTAAATCATGTACTTGGCTAAATGGTTTCATTTGAAAAACAAAATGAAACAAAAGTTTTTCTTTAATGGCCTGAAATCTGTCTCAATAATGAGGGAAAAAAATGCAGAAATATTGTGTGAACACTGTTTTATAATACAATGGTGTAAAAAAAAAAATCATAGGTGCATGGTCTCATACACATAGTTGGTTGTGTCATGTATATTAATTACATGTACATGGATATATAGCTTTAAAAATTAAATTGCTTTGAGGCTTCACACTGGTTTAAGAGAATATTTAGAATTGATGCTTATGACAATTTGATGACTTTCTGCTAAAGGCCTTTGTATGTCAAGTAAAAGCTATCTCTGACTCATAAACAGTGTGTAACCAGAGCAGAGTGACTCAAAGACAGCACAGCTGTGCAGGGCAGAAGAAAAAAAATGAAAGAGTTTAAACCATCCGTGAAGTATTAATGGTGTTGCATTTGCTTTTTAAGGCTGAGTTCAAGACATTGCTGTATGGCCTCTGCTTCTTCCATGCGCTGGTGCAAGAAAGGCGGAATTTTGGGCCATTGGGTTGGAACATTCCGTACGAATTCAATGAGACCGACCTGCGCATCAGTGTGCAGCAGCTGCACATCTTCCTCGATCAGTATGAGGTACGGCAACCTCTCACAGTGGTCACTGGTCCTTGCTTGCACTTTCTAGGACCATTAGTATGTGTACTAATGCAGGCTGAGTGCTGCCACAGCAACAGTTTAGTGGGGGCAGTGAATTAGAAGCCAAGGTCTACTTGCAGTAGTGCTAACCACATTCATTTGAAGTGGTTCGCGTACTATGATCGGTATATAACTGATGTGGGAAACTTTCAAATTACAATTTAGAAGTTCTGCCATGCAAAAACAGAGCAGCTTTCTTCCATATAGTTGCCTTATTCATTGCAATCTTAATTCTGTGTCTAGGCAGGAACTGTGGATTCACCTCGTGGCAATGTTACTGCAAGCTGTAAAATACTAGAACACTTGTCTCCTTCCCTGTTTGCAGAGTTAGGCAGTGTTTCATTAAAGCCTCTCTGGAATTTGCTAGCAATACATGACACTTCTTTAGCTCCCAGCTTCCTAAGCAACCCACTATAGCCAGAATCTGTGAAATCTATGGCTGGGGACAGGAAGGGGGTGTTACTTTCAAACCACTGTCAGCCTGAAGTGTTTTTGGTTATCAATGTGGTTAATAGGTAAATTGTGATTCAGCCTGAGAAAGCAACTTCATGAAGGTATGTGTTTCTCTTCCTGCAGGAGAGAGAAGGGAGGAGTCTGAGAGGGATGTCGTCCCCTTATATGACCAAAGCTTATGAACAAATGTAATGCCTAGTAGGGAAGGAAGCGTTTTTTTTTACCTATGTAGTAAACAGAATTCTTGGTGCTTTTTTCAACTGATTTGCTTTATCCAAGCTGATTTGCAGCGTATCACCCACTCTTGCCCTGTAAAGAATTTCTCTCTTATCACTCATACTTTGTGTCTTTTATGCACCTAAGAGGAGTCCATATTCTCCCAACCTCAAGACTTTAAATATATTTTATTTTCTAAAAAATAGCACTGTGACAGCATACATTTATTTTAGAAGTACGTATAGCCAAACAAGTAGAGATAATTTTGGAAACGTTTTTCCTAAAATTGTACTCAGGCAGTTCCAGCTGCATTACTACATAAATTTTTTTGTGCTCTTATTCTTCAAAAGAAGCAATGCTGGATAACTTGATGGTTATTAAAGTATTTGGAGATCAGGAGACAGTGGTACAAGCATGAACTAGAAGTAAATAACAGCTTTTAAACTTTCCAGGGAGAATTCTGGATGAATTCCAAATAAAGTACAACGATACCAACATTCCAGTCTAGAGAAGTGCTAGGCTGCAGTTCGGATCATTGTCTGTCTTTTTTCAGGAGGTGCCGTATGATGCTCTTCGCTATATGACCGGAGAGTGTAATTATGGTGGCAGAGTCACTGATGACTGGGATCGGCGTACGCTCCGCAGTGTTCTAAACATGTTCTTTTCCTCAGAAATAATTACAAATACGGATTATAAATTTGATGCAAGTGGCATTTATTTTGCTCCTCCTGAAGGAGATGTAAGTATCCCAGAACAATGGAATTACCAACAGCTTATTTTTTAAAAAAAATAGACCTATCTTTGCTCACATTGATACATGCCTCAGTGCTTATTGCTGTCACTGTTCGCTTTTGTGGCTTACTCTCACATTCTATTAGAACTTGTTTCACTGACAGAAATTATGTAAAAAAGCCAAAACAACCCAACTACCACCAACTAAATGACTTTGCTCTGCGCAAGTCAGCACACTTAGGGGACAACGAGGGAGAAACCCAGCCTGCTGAAGTGACAAGCATTATAAAATAGGCAGAAGATCGTATCTGCTGGAGGTAGAAAGGACATTGTAATCAGCTCACTTCTCACACAGGAGAGTTACGTTAACACATCAGCAAAATACCTTTAGACACTTGGCAAGCAGTGGGCCCAGAAAGGGGCCACAGCCCTTTGCACTAGGTATCTTATTTTGTAAGAGAATTTCCAACAGTTGTCAGAAATTTTGTCAGAAATTATTTAAGTAAAGCCAGTCCTGATTTCAGGGCAAGATGATGGACAAAAGAATTTGTGAGGAACAGGCAGCCCCTGTATTTCGTTTTACATCTTAGTTTACACACTGTATTCTAGGGAGTTTGTAGTGGTTTTGAGACACAGCTTGCAGCCTGTCAGGGGCTGTTTCTGCATCTCCTTTTAAGCCTAGAGTATTTTTTCCCCTCTTTTTTCAGTACCAAAGCTATATTGAATATACAAAGACACTTCCACTGAATCCTTCCCCAGAGATATTTGGAATGAATGCAAATGCTGATATTACCAAGGATCAGTCAGAAACGCAACTGTTATTTGATAACATTCTTCTTACACAGGTATGTAAAGAGTAAAAGTCACACACCATCTTACCATAACTTTCTCCTCTATCTCCATGTGAGAATGTTTAGGTTTTTTTTTTTTCAGTTTTAACTGTACCTGCTTGTGTTTTATCTCCATTCTGGTGAAATTACTGTTCCACCCAAGAATGTTTTAAGGCTTTTTTGGTTTTGTATTTTCCCTGTCTGTCTTCCTAAGGAAACATAGCTTCTGTGATTGTACAGTCAGTTTCTGTATCTCTATTCCCCCCAGCCTTTAACAATTTTCAACTTGTCCAGTTTGTAAGCCAGGTACAATCTATCTAGGGATACTATAGTTCCTGTAAGTTTCATGGACAGGGAGGGACAGTGAGACAGAACTTGGCATCAGCCAGTGGTGCTGATGGGTACATCAGAGATGGGAGGAGAAAGATTGGTTTACAGTGAAAGCAGAATTTCAGGAAAAAAATTTAGAAGGACACAAATCTGTAGGAAACCAGATTTTGTTAGTTCTGTGCTAATAACTTATGTTGATAATACAAGAAATTCTGAAACAAATTAATTTCAATCGCAGGGGAAGAGTGTCGGAAGTGTAGTCATCTTTTAAATTATGCCTTTGTAACAGCTCAATTTTCCTGCATTTTAACTATTCACTATCCTAAGTCCTCCTCCTTTTTCTCAAAATAAATTCAGATTTTTGGCTCTCTCTAGTCTCGGGCATTTGGAGGTGGTGCAAAATCCACCAATGAAGTTGTTCAAGAAGTCACAGGTGACATCCTGAGTAAGCTTCCTCCAAATTTTGACATTGAAGCAGCAATGAGAAGATATCCAACCACTTATACTCAAAGCATGAATACTGTGCTTGTCCAGGAGATGGGACGCTATAACAAGTTATTGCAGACAATACGGGACTCCTGTGTTAACATCCAGAAAGCAATAAAGGTGAGCTGAAGATAACCTTAGAGAACTGACCCTGAAGTGTGATTCAGGTGAGTCAGTCAAACACTTTAAAGAATCAGGATTCCAAACTGACTTATTGATCTGTATCTTAAAACTGATAGGAGGACAATGGAATATAAAAGTACTATTGTGCCTACTGTAGAGAAACCAAAACAGAAGGTTTTTAACTGCAGATTTGCTAGTTAATAAAGCAAGCAGTAACTAGGTTCAGATCTGTTTTTCAGCCTCACTGGCATGAAAGACTGAAGCACCTCATACAGTTTCTTACAGATAAAAGGAGATCTCCTCAACACCTCGAACAGCCAATTACTGCCAGTGAGGATTCCAGTTAAAATATCACAGTCTAAAGTCCATGTTCTCAGTAGGAATCAAAAGCTACAGCTGTGTAAAATACAGAGAAAAGCAGGAAAAAGTCAGTGTGGGTATTTTTTATTAATCCTATTATAGCTTAAGGCTGGTGAGGCAGTTAAAACAAACAAATAAACAACAAAAAAAAACACCAAACAAAAAAACCCCACAAACACCACTCCTCTCCCAGTTAAAGCCAAACTACAAGCTGAAAAGTTTGCCACTTTAGAATAAGGCACTTGCAGCAGTGTTGCAGAGTTTTGAGGAAACATTAAATAATTATAAAAAAAGAGCATTTACAGTTAGTAAAACTCAGAACTGCTCTGGAAAGACCATGTTTCTGAGGAAGGATGGCAAGGGAGAGTTTTAGCAGTATGGGCAGTTTTTTCCGAAAGAGGCTATGGACCTTTTCCATGACCAATCTGGTGACTAAATCCTGGATCAGACAGCAGACTGGAATAACTTTTTATGAAATCCACTATGTCCATTATTCGTGTTTTCAGTGTGGCTCCTGTCTGACTTAGCTAGAAGTTTGCAACATCTGTTGGACAGAATGCCACATTGATTTTTAATTGGTAAAGCAAGGCTGTTAGGCATTTTGACATCTTCCTTTCCGAAATTTCTTTTAGGGGCTAGTAGTGATGTCTGCTGAACTTGAAGAAGTAGCAAACAGCATTCTGAAAGGAAGAATTCCAGGACTATGGATGCTTAAGTCTTACCCAAGCCTCAAGCCTCTGGGCAGCTATGTGATTGACTTCCTTAGCAGACTGAAGTTCTTAGAGGTGAGCACACCCCATTTACACAGATTTGTTCAATGCCGCTCATTATTTTTGTCTATTGATGTCAGGTGACATCTCCACAAGTGAACGTGCACACACACACACACAAATTACTTCCACTGAATAATTGGCAGATAAAGTTCAATTCATTTGTGCATCTGTTTAGTAGAGCCGTTTGCTCATCACAGCATCTCCTGAGGCACTCCATTTTGCCACATACCCTACACCTCATGAAGAGACTGTGTCAGTAATGCTGTCTGACAGCACCGTCCGGCTGAAGTGAATTTACTAAGGGCCTCTCAAACTGCATGTAGATCTGGTGGTAGTAATGACTTGAAATAGAACTTAGGAAAATACCGTTATTTTCCAGCAAGCAAATTTAAATTAGTTAAATATTTTAACACAATCTTACATTAAAGTCAAATACCAAGCTTTCAGTAGATGGCTGGAGAAGAAAGCCAGATGAGTTAGGGAGAATCAGTGAGGTTCCTTCACCTGTAAGAGTGCAGATTCCAAAAACTGACTTTAAATTAGTAATATCCAGACTCTCAGCACCATTCTGTGGTTTAGTAATCTCAATCATCTGAAGAAAACCAATCTCATAGCAGGTTGCCTACTCCACACCTGTTATAAGAACAGGTCCCAAAAGATCTAGGAACAAAAATCATGAGTGCATTAAAAAAAAAATATTAAAAAAATCAAAAGCAGCATCCAGTTTCAGGTCGAGAAGGATATTCAGAAAAGCTGCATTTTCAGAGAACCTCAGTTTTATGATTTTGGACACACATCACCAGGTCAACACACCTCCATAACTTCCACTGTCATCTGTAGCAAGCCTGGCAGCAGTATGTGTAAACAACAGAAGTGCCATTTCTTGAACAGAATCCAGGACAGAAATTAAATTTGTACAAACAGAAAACTGCCACTAGTATGAGGATAATTTTTTTATTTATTGGGAGGAAAACTACTTACTAGTAGAGACAACTAGTGTAGTTGTCTTCACTGTAATTCTCTGCAGTGGATGATTGTAGCAAAATTTTTTCAGACATTATTCAAAACGGATGTTTGCAACAATCAGAAAAATGTCTTCTTGCGTGCAGTAAATATTCACCGTTGCAACAGACCTCATATATTACAACCAAATCCAATTAATTTTGGCATTTTTAAAAAACATTTTTATACAGAGGTCTCCACAGTGTACGCTATTAAAAACAAACAAACAAGCCCCATCCCTTCCCACCCCCCAAATCAACAGAAGTTTAATTAGGCCACATAGTCTCCTCATGAGGAAACCATCCCTCCTCATCTTCAACTTGGTCTCTACACTTACAACATGTGGCTTTGGCCCTGGCAGGGAGAAATATGACCCTTTCAAAGAGAAAACAGCCTGCCAAAAATCTGTCATTTGCACACAGAAACAAAGGTGAATGCTGAAGAGCCTTCAATAACAAGGGAGAAAAGGATAATTTAATTTGGTGAACTTACAAGAATGATAAATGTTTAACAGACTTATTCAGACTAAGTTGTTCAAATAAGCGAAGTATTTCCAGGCAACAGCGTTGGAGGTTTTCCTGTCTGTGCTTTTGTTTGAGGGTGGGTTGTTGTTGTTGTTGGGTGTTTTGTTTGGGTGGGTGGTGTTTGGTTTTATTTTTGTTTGTTTGTTTTGTTTTTGTTTTGTTTTGTTTTTAAATAGAAGCTAGTGACATTTTAAACAAGCTGTTGAAAGACATGGCAGCCATCCAAATTCCACTCTTTCAGAAAAGAAAAAGACCATCTTGGATTCACAAAGGGAGAAATTACTTCTGCTGTTATTCTGGAAGACACTTGCTTTACTAAAGACACTTTTTTTCTTTTCTCCTCCTCTCTCTTTTGCTGCTGCAGCTGTGGTATGAAAATGGACCCCCACCAGTCTTCTGGATTTCAGGATTCTTCTTCACTCAAGCGTTCTTAACAGGTGCCCAGCAGAACTATGCCAGAAAATACACCATTCCGATAGACCTACTAGAATTTGACTATGAAGTGCTGGAAGATAAGGAATATGAAATTGCCCCTGAAGATGGTAAGTAAATGCACAACACAGTTATCTGCCTTTGCTGATGTATTTAGAAGTTAACATTTATTTGCAGACTCAGAGTTATGTGATTAAGTTAGTGAATTTGTCTGGAAAATATGGACAACTGCACTGCTCCCTGTGAGATGCACAAGTAAAGAGGCAAATACCATTTAAAAACTGCTGAGGTTAGTTCACCTCCTGCATTAGTATGCAGATATAAAATAACACCAACAGAGGACACTCATTACCCCAAACTTCCCAAAACAGATCAAACTTTCGTGATATCTAATTCTCCGTTTTTTCCTTTATTTCACTCCACTGTATATATGTCTGAAGATGCGTATTTTCCTAAGCCAAGGAAAACCCAAACATTTGGTAGAGAAGTTGGGTATGCTACTTTAACTATCCTTAGAAATATTTCTCATGGATATGATCACAGTGTGCAATAGGGGACTGCTCTAAGAGGGGAAAAGCCCTATTCTTCATCAAACCACTTTATTATATATTCCTTACCTTAGGTTCCAGTTGCAGATATGTTTTTTAGCTTGCCCTTCCTCAGAGAAAAGGACAGATTAAACTGTGCTGTTCTTAATACTCTTTTTAATACTTTTCTTGAGGATCAGTTTGACTGGAAGTTGTGTAAAAAGATGGGCTTGGCAGGTAGCCTGGGAGGGCCGCATCCAGTCTGTTTCAAGTCATTTTCTGTTGGGGCAGGATTATTTTTTTGTTTTAGGAGTTACAGTTTTCAGTCTACAAGAAGGTGCAAGTTTAATGAAAAACAGATGTTCCTGTAATTTATTATTTTCTTCTGGAGAGCTGATAGAATGACAGCTGTCATTTTGTCATGTCACCACACCATGACATGATGACATGTCAAAATAAAGATACATATGTTTTTTAAACATGTAAACATTTTTTTTAACTTTACTCCTTTAGCGAGCCATTTTAGAAAGGAATAAGCAAGTAGCAATTTGAAACATAAGCTATGAAACAAAATGAAGACTAACTATGAAAGACTGTTTATACGATCAAATCTCCAACTTTGGAAACATTAAAGCTGACAATATGCAGTACATGCAGAAAGCTTTATAATAAAATGACAACTGTAAAAATAGTGTCCTGTACTTTGGAATGGTTTTTAACCTCTGTCACTCAAAAAGGCTAGATCCAGTATGATGTCACTAGACATTGTAACTTTATAATCTTTAGAGACCTGTAACAATAGTAAATTGTAATACAGTATGACTGTGTTATACTCAAAGTTGTTTGATCATAATTTGGAACACACAAAATTGACTAAGTCCCACACAATCAACGGACAGTTAGCAAAACAGCACTAGCTGCTGCTCTCAACTAGAAGACATTTTCAGTTTTTGCATAATATGGTATCTTTTTCAACCGATTCAGGGGTCTACATTCAGGGATTGTTCTTGGATGGAGCACGCTGGAACAGGGAAGCTAAGAAGCTAGGAGAATCTCATCCAAAAATCCTCTATGATCCAGTACCTGTGGTCAGTATCTTTTGTTTGGTGACATTTTATAGTATTATATATTGACAAATACTGTAGTCTTGAGGGAAGTAACAGATTAATTCTTAAAAAAAAAAACATTGAAATGTTTTGTGTTGAAATAGAAAATGTCTGAGAGGAGCTGAGAATCTTCTGCTAATAATGACAGTGACAGGAAATTTGGTGTTGCGTATTTGGGAGAGGAAGCAATCTGCTAAGAAAGAGGAAACGGGTCTTCAGGGCTATCTGTTAAAAAACAAACAAAACAAAAAACCAACATCAAAATGCTTTGGCCAAGCCAAGACTGTTTCCCTAGTGGTGTGGGTTTTTTTTTTTTGTTTGTTTGTTTGGTTTTTTTAACTGAGATGAAAAGGATTATTTTCTTCTTTACTGCAGATATGGCTTAAGCCGTGTAAGCGAGCAGACATTCCACAGCGACCGAGTTACCTGGCCCCAGTGTACAAGACCAGCGACAGAAGAGGGATCCTGTCAACTACAGGCCATTCCACCAACTTTGTCATCGCAATGACTCTCCCTTCAGACAAACCGCAAGAACACTGGATCAGGCGGGGTGTGGCATTACTATGTCAGCTTAACTCATAAACCTGCCACAATTTCTGGAGGTAGGTGCAGTTTCCAGATCACATATAAGGGATGCATGTCAGTCCTGAAATGCCACTCAAAGAGAGGCATCAAAATGCATGTGTTTACAATGTTGCATTTGTGCCTTTCATGAGATTGGAAACAAAACACTAAAGTAAAATGTTGCACAATAAAACCTTATAAAAGCCAACAAAATATTTGCTCTTTGAATAATTTTATTTTCTGAAGGCTCCTTATTTATAAGGAACATACATAAAATGAACACAACACTGTTGACAATGAACAAAATAGCATTTGATCATTTCCAGCTTTATAAAATTTTAAAAAATTATTTAGTTATAACAAAAAGACTGATAGCTCAGCAAGTTATCTTATAGGACCATAATTAAACATACATTACACATTTTAAACCATAGACTCAATTGTTAACGGGAGGGGAAAGAACAAAAAAGAAATTTAAAAAAAGAATCACACTGCATCTAGCAACTACAATATTTTCTAAGCATAATCACAGCGGATTGAGTGCAATGTGATCTACACCAAAATTCATATGGGATGTCACACAGTGACAGCATTGTAATACACAAGTAACATTTATGTCCTCCAACAAATACAAGTTAAATGAGACTCTAGATTCAAGCAGAATGGAATGTTGAAGCCAAGTAGAAATGTAGTGGAATTCAGATTGTCTGTAACATGATTCAGAAGTGTACATTAGAATCATTTGGAATTCAATACTGGTAGAAACATATAGAAGAAGTCACAGCTGTTACACTGCTCTTCATAACTTGTAATAAATACTAGAAAATAAAAGGAAACAACCCATCTTTAATGAAAAATACAGTACCTACCTTCAAGGACCATGTTTTTCCCTTGCCTGAAGATGATCTTGGAAGGAAGTTAACTATTTTTCTATAGAGGAAGTGTATTAAGCTATAACCATATTCCAACTATAATACAAAAGTAAATATACTACTTGAAATATAGAAATCTTCATTTGAAAAGAATTAAAAGAAATAAACTTTAAAAAATTATTTGACAAAATATCAGTTTAACCACATAATGACCCCCTTCTACTCAACAGAATTAACAGAAAAAGAAAATTAAGGGTCAGTTTAATACATCAGAAACAGAGGTTGTTTAAACTTAGATCCTCAGAAGGTATCTGGCGAGTTAAGTCTCTTTGAAAGTAGTACTCAGTGACCTAATGTCGGCACTATGAAAAAATGCCACCCAGGATCTTACACTGCAGAAATTCAGCAATCTGAAGCTAACAACAGTGTGTTTGCTAATTAGGGTCCAACAGTAAACTTGTTTAAAGAGGAAAAAAGAAAACCTGAGTTCAGAGCATCAAATAGCTGCCTGCCCGAACCCTGGGCTTTTGGCTTCTTCACTGAAGAAACTGTGCCCTTTTTTGAAATGGACCCTTAATACTGTTTCTTGATACTGCATTAGGAAGAAATACTGGCAAGAACCAACTGATATCTTTAAAATACATGAGCTGCTCTCAGTAAAAACTAAATTGACCAGTGAAGCTTCATAACGTAAAGGGCCACAGGAAACACACATTAACTTGAAATGGAATGAAGATGATACCAACTGGCTCTGATTAAAGGCGTTAGGATCAGTGTTTTTAGCAGCTACACTGGCACCAAGCAGACCAAAACAAAACTTACGGCACATAGTCAAAATACAGCTTTTATCTGGCATACGTATAAAACAAGACCAACCGTGTGTTTTAAAAAAGGCTACTACCATGCTTAGGACTGGTACTACAGAATCAACTTGCACTCTTCACAAACTCACAATTTTTTTTAAGGAGATTGGTACAAGAACTAACTCATGTCTGTCAATATAAGCATATCAGCACACTCCAATCTAGGACAGCTGATCCCAGCAAGTTAAGGCCCAAATTTTAAGTCTATCCTTCCACATTACACATACCACAGATCTATCACATCTGCTTTTTAATAATCTAATTTAAATACCAAAATTGTAAAAAAATATCATAGAAATGAACTCCTTTGTGCTGGAAGTAGACATATTCTTCCATACTCTCTACTGCCAGAAATGGCTGGTGCTACAATGTCTGATATCAAGGCATTGTAGGAAAATACTTCGATCCGATATTACAGTATTGTAAATAAACTACCAGTACACAGAGCATAATTTAACCTTTGTGCCCAGGTTCAGTAACTAGCATCTTGCACTTCGGATTGTTTTAAGATGAAGAGGAGAAAACATTCCAAAACAATTGTAAAAAAAAAAACCCAAAAAACGGAGAAATTCCCATATGGATTCTCTGTTAAAAGAGTTTGCACAAATTCACAGCCACAATTCTTCAGTAGTTTATGCTGCAAGTGGCATACCATGCATGTTTAGCATCTGAAAGAAAGAACCAGAAATAGCTCAATAACTCCAACATCAGGGATTTTCCCAAGCTAACAGTAATTCTACTGCATTTTGCATTTTCCTACTAATACCACGGAACAAACATCAAATTAATCTTAGTCAGGAAAACATTGTCAAACTGATCCTTGACAGAACATAGCACTTTGCAGCATGTATTACAACAGCCTGCCTTCTTACACGTTAAGTTTACAATGACGTAGTGCAGCTTAATGCATACTCTAAGAATTTTAAACAGTGTTTAGGTTTTGGGTTTCATTTTTAAAATTTAAACCAGCACAGTCATTTCCAGTCATGTGCTGTTGTAACATTCAATACTTCAAGTCACCACTACGCAGAAGAATCAGCATAGAATTGATATACACACACACACACACATACATATATATATATGCATGCGTATCTACATATCTCTCTCTCTATATATATATCTATACACTTATATAGATATATATACATGTGCTATTTAAGACTTATGTGGCACTAAAAGCTTACTCAGATTCCTTGCAGAGGTATGAATTTCAGCTGTAACATTTTCTGGGTTCTATTCAAATGTACTAATGAAATGGAATTTTCCCAAGTGAGTAATTCACTGCACTTTTTCTTTCTTAAGCCAGCAGCACGTCCTATGTAGTGCACTGAACTTGGCATTTATTTCTCATATTTAGTATTTCCCAATTGTTGATCACCTGAGTTTAGAAGACGCCTTGGGTAATCTCATCTGATTTGAATTATAAGAAAAGCAAAAGTTAATCTACAGAGAAATGAATATACTGTACTTGTGTAAGTAGTGCAAGCCACTGCTTTTCCTCTGAGCAACGTGCATACAGTGAAACAGTGCAGACTCAAAGCCATACAGTAAGATTATTGTAACCACAGTGATTACCAGAATTAGGTCAAAACTGGATGTCAAGCACAATTTTGTCTTCATAGAGGGCAATCACCAGCATGATGGCAAATCCAAGAAGCAGGCCTAGATTCTGAAGAACAAACTGCCCCACGGGACAATAACCATGCTCTTCATTATCTCCATCTCCATGAAGCATTTCTGGAAGCTAAAAGGAAAAACAATTTAAAAAGTTATTCCACCTCTATGCTGTTTATACACAGACAAGTTTACAAGATGATACTGTCAAGAATAAACACTCCAGGATTCAGTTATACAAACAATACATTAAGACATAGGTAAAACTTTACCTAACTGCAACAGTTGATAAAAACATGATCGCATCATGTATTTACAAAACAAACTAAAAATGCCTTTCCTTTAGTCTTTTTTTTTTTAAAAAAAAAAAAAGCTTTTACTGGATCACACATCTACTTGGAAGTTCTTCAAGATAAGGACCAGCCCAGCATTCTTCAAGTTCTGCTCTTTCAAGTCCTTTTACTCAATTAAAATTGTCATGCTGAAATAAACATAATAAAAAGCTTTGACTATTGCTACAGTAATTACATTGCTATAAATGTACCCTTTATAATTACTTTGCTGATTAACTTAGCCATTCATTTGTCATGTTACATGCTTACGGATATTCACATACATTTCCCTATTAAATATGGGAATAATAACTACAAGTAATTCAAGAGAAATTCTGTGTGAAGCTATAAAAAAAATTCTGAAAGCTCTGGATATTCCTTATATTCCTCACCTATGAAGAAAATCAAATAGTACTGACAAAAGCAACAAATTATAGTGGACTTGGAAGATGTGAATCTTATCAAGTCTCTCACCAAGTCACCCATACAGAAGAGAAATAACTCAAAATGTTTTACAGAGAAAGTAATTCAAGAAAGCATGAGGTAAATGAAGGCATTCCTTACAGACACACTTAGTACAGAAAAACAGAATACAGAATAAAATGGAAACTTCAGTTAGGACACAGCACAAGTCTCAATTATTGCTCTTCATTACATCAGCTAGAATAATTTTGGTTATTCTGAGTACCTGCATACTGCACAACAGACAACGACAAATTATCAGGGCATCAAATCTGCTAAAAAACCCAAATATATTACCCATCTGGTCTTACTGTATTTCAAAAAGATACATAAAGCTGGCAATTAATTTGTCCCGCTGAGTATTTAGATATACAACAATATACTGGAGGGAAAAATGTTTATCACCTATACAATAGAGCAGGCAGCTTAACAGCAAGCACCAAATTACAAAGTACTGCTAAGTCATTAAGAATAAATGAAGTAATCACAGACTTTATTTACACTACTGAAGATTGCTATACAGCTCTCATGTTGGCAGGCAAGATTTGTGGCAGAATTATTTCTAATAAATCAGAGTTGCATTCACCATGTAATACAAAACCTAATCAGAAAATTGTGCTAGAATTGTTGCTACCAAGTCTCACCTTCATGTTTTTTGAATGGAAGATCTGCATGTAATTCAAGTTTTGTAATCAGCTTCAACAGAGACATAATATTGCTGTTCCAAATGTAAAGATGCTCTTAAGAATAATTAAGGATTCTGATCATGGCCATGAAAAGGGAGAGTATGACGAGTAGAAGTGTAAGTCTTAGCTATGGATAGTGACAGCTGTCTTTTATCCCCAAAACTGTGGAACTGAACAGCAAGTAAAAGACGCCTTTAAGACAGAAAAAAACGTTATTTAACAGAACTAGTACTACGGGCATACTCCCCATCACTGTCTTTGAAATACTTATCGACTGTCGCCATATCCAAAGAGGTGTGCTCATACCTCTCTTTCTTGAGTATGCAGGCAGAGCAGGCCTGTGACACTTCGCTCTCTCTCTACTGCAGAATCCTAGTGTAGAAAGTATCCTGGAAAGGCTCAGAGGGAAGGAGGTAGGTGGAAGGAGGCCGTGCACTGCAAGAACTTGTTACTAGGGAAAAAAACCCTCCTTCCATCTTTGAGATATAGTCCCCACACACATTAGCATTGTACGGACTTCTTGCATAGTCACATTTACCTGGCAGCAAATCTCCTTGAAGTACCTCATTTGAATAGGTATTGCCCAACCGCTCTACACACTACTGCTGCAACTCCCATGTTTCTGCAATGGTGCAGAGCTAAATGAAGTACAAAGAGAACTTCAGACAGCAGCTTGACAGGCATGAAGAAGAAATTTTTTCAGAGAAGCCACTTTTTTTTTTTTTTTTTTTTTAAGAACTGGTGGAACATGCTCTGGATGAAAAAAAAAGTTTCACCTTAGCATTATTGTAATGCGCTTTAACACTGCTGGTTATTTACTTTGACAGGATGTCTGAAGATTACTAAATTTTTTGCTTTATCAGCTATTGATGTGACCAATTTCAGGGACCATATAAAGAATCTGGTCCTGTCTAAAGACAGAAAAAGTAACATCCTCTTGAAGTTGAAAGCTTATGAACAAAAAAATATAACCAAAACAGCAGTGTCAGGAAGGAGAATATTATGATTATTCTTCAGGGAGTTTAGTTATCACAAAATGAAATGACACAAAAGATCATAGACAGTCTAAGGATTTACAAAGGCCTGAGTTTATGTTCTACTGGAGGAGAGTGTCCTTACCATTGGAAAACATGCAATTAGACAATCAGATGGAAAAATACCAAAAGGTCCATTCTCAATGGGCTGGTATAAGGAATGGATAGAAAACTACACCTATGGGAACCACTGTCAAGCTAGGGAGGGATCAAAATCTGTTCTTATTAAGTGTCAGAAAAAAAAGTCTTCGAGAGGAAGGCACATTATGGAAACATCAAGACAAAAATCTGGTGCAGCTTCAAGTGTGCCTTGCAGAACCTTTCCTGCTCTTGTTTAGTCTGACTATTGGGCTTTGACTATTTGGTTGCTACTATGATGGCTGAGGAAAAGGCAAGGAATAAAAGAATGAAAATACTGCTTTCCTTTATATGTGATGTCTTCAGTCAAAATAAGTACAGAAAATAAGTATCAGCCACAGGACTTAAAAGCTAGTAATATTTCAGTAATTATAGTCTACTGTAGAATATCTAAACTTGCACGAAGAATCACTCTCAACTACACAAGACACTCTATTTAGCAAGCTCTGAAAAGGACTTATTTACATTATAATAGATTAGAGAGGCTTCATCACTAGAGTACATTTACAAATTAAAGTTCCCCATAATGAAGTGAAATATCCCATGTCAGGAAATATCCTATGGCGTGATGGCCAATGTTTGTCTTTCACGAGTCCTAGTCATAAAGGACCCAAAGGCAAGCAGGACTGCATAAGATGACGGTCACAGGAGCAGCCTCCACCACAGTGTCCTACCTAGACCCGTGCTCAAGCCCCCCACTTGATGACTATTAATGGAACTAACATGGGATCTTCAAAACCAAAGCTGAGTTTAAGAGAAAGTTCTGAGATTGGAGGATGCAACCTAGAAGCAAGCCGGAAGCCCCACTGACTTTAAGTTTCTTAAGCACCAATATGGTAGTAGTGCTGAACACAGAACTAACTGCAGAGGTAAATTTGGTAGAGGTCAGAACAGCCAAGACAGCTTCTGCCGATACCAGGAAATTCAGCAGAAACTGAAACCTTGCTTTCAGCAGTCTTCACTAATGTTTCAATGATACCACTATGGCTGAGAAACCAGACGGAGTAGCCATGGCTAGGAACTGGCACCTACTGGCCACAGCAGCAAAGGGGAGAGGGCTCTTCATAGTGTCAGCTGCTTTACTTAGCACCTGGGAAATAATACAATCAGCCCACACCAGAGCAGACGTGATAGCCTCACAGACAGTGACCTGAGAAAGATGTGATGCTGTTTCAATGAGAACTGATGAAACCCGAAGTCTGTGTCTGTGGCTTAAAGCAGATGGATGCCTGCCTGCTTTGACAAGTCAGCCAGTGAGAGTCAAACATCACACATTTAATTCCTGCACCAGTTAACTTTTGAGGAAGCTGCTAGAAAATGTGGTCCTCATTGCAGTAAACCCAACCCTCTATCGAGATGCTATGAGGTTAAACAAAAATGCCTACTGGAACATCACGCAAAGCCAGAATTCCAGTTACATTTAAGTATTTTTCTATAAGCAGTATGTAGCCCCACCAGGTGATCCAAGGAGCAATCTACTTGTAGAAGGCAGGTGGCTACTTAGTCTATTTAAGGAGAAAAATAACAACTGTGAAGAAGTGTGCCACGGCTTTAGGTGTCTGTACTATGAAACAATGGTTTGAGAATGAAGCAATGGAAATCCAGGGAGCTACTCCACAAAAAGCTGTCTGAATGCTTGTGAATTAAAGCTTTAACTAAGTTGGAGTTTCTAGTCTAATTGGTTAATAATTTAATACAAGAGCTGTTCTTAAAGTCCAAGGAAGTGATACATCTTTTTCTCTGTATATTAAAGCAGAAAGAGCATTACGAAATACCCCCAAAATGAAAACTGATCTCATCATCATGGGCCTGGGAAAGACAAAAGTGAGAAAATTGGCTTATTTAAATGCAGCTCTGAAGCTGCTTAGGAGAGAAATCGGGATTGAATATGGACTGCTACCACATGCACAAGTGCATTACTGCCTGAAGGATCTCGATCTACGGTGTACACACACTAAATATAATGTACTTACAGCTAAGTCCTTGAAGCAGCAGCATTTTTCCATCAGATAATTTTTTAAAAGCTGATCACTGCAAGTGCTATGTATTACCAGCTGCTCATGCTAAGGGTTCAGACTATAAACTTTCCAGAATCAAATATATGAAGATTAAATTTTAGTGAAGAACAATTCTAAATACTGGGTTGACCTCCAGCATCTAATGCCCCATCCACAAAACCAGAGCATCATCCTATTTTCATTAGTGGGAAGTTCTTCACTAGAACTTAGTGGGTCCTGATGGGATGCACCCACGGGTGCTGAGGGAGATGGCGGAAGTAATTGCTAGACCACTCGCCACCATCTTTGGTAAATCATGGGAAACGGGGGAGGTGCCCGAGGACTGGAGGAAAGCGAATATCACTCCAGTCTTCAAAAAGGGCAAGAAGGAGGACCCGGGTAACTATAGACCGGTCAGCCTCACTTCCATCCCTGGAAAGGTGATGGAACAACTTATTCTTGATGCTGTCTCTAGGCATATCAGGGATAAGAAGGTCATTAGAGGCAGTCAACACGGCTTCACCAAGGGGAAGTCATGCTTGACCAACCTGATAGCTTTTTATGAGGACAGTAACAGGTGGATAGATGACAGTAAAGCAGTAG
>NW_010109806.1:0-245 GCF_000699245.1 Pterocles gutturalis
GATGTCCCCATGTCACCCTGGGGTGTCCCCCTGCCACCTCACCGGGGTGTCCCAGTGCCACCCCACGGTGTCCCCATGTCACCCTGGGTGTCCCCGTGTCACCCTGGGGTGTCCCCACTGTTACCCCACGATGTCCCCATGTCACCCTGGGGTGTCCCACTGTCACTCTGGGGTGTCCCCATGTCACCCCACGATGTCCCCGTGTCCCCTGGGGTGTCCCCATGTCACCCCGGGGTGTCCCACTG
>NW_010109806.1:332-572 GCF_000699245.1 Pterocles gutturalis
CCCGGGGGTGTCCCAGTGCCCCCCTACGGTGTCCCCACTGTCACCCTGGGTGTCCCCACTGTCACCCGGGGTGTCCCCCTGCCACCCCACGATGTCACCATGTCACCCCGGGGTGTCCTCATGCCACTGCACCACGTCCCCCACCACCCAGGGATGTCACCCTGTGTTCCCACATCTCCCCAGCATTGTCCCCCCGTGTCCCCAACATTGTCCCCAACATTGTCCCCATGTCACCCCGCT
>NW_010109807.1:0-7857 GCF_000699245.1 Pterocles gutturalis
CCGCTTGCCAGCACTTCAGAGGGACGGCGGCGCCATCTTCACTGCGGGCAAGAAGAAGTGCCGCGCCGCCATTTTGTCGGAGGCCGAGGCGGGGCGAGGGGTGAGATGTCCCCTCTGGTGTCGTGGAAACCTGCGGGGGACTGGGGGTGTTAGCACCTCGACACCTGGAATGGGCCCCCGGCTCGCAAGGATGAGCTGCTTCGGCGTGAGGAGCTGGTGGGACATGGGGAAACGGGGCAGTTGCAAACGCAAGAACACCAGCTGGGCTGTGTGGGCCCGGAGGGGCTGTGAGACCCTGCCCTGGGCTACAGCACCCACCTGAGGGTAGAGAAATGGCATAGCGGGGACACGGGTGGGAGAGGAGCAAAAGCAGCCGCAGCCCTGACTGTTAGACTCAGCAGCAAGGACAGGAGTGAAGCACGATAGAACGTAGTCATAGCCTTGGTCGCTGGAGGTCCCTGAACAGCCACAGATCACCACCTGCCACTATTTTGTCTTCCAGAACTTTCTCTGAAGCAGAAGACAGCCATATCAAAGTTTCAGATGTGACTGCCCTCCTCCCATTTGCTCTGTAGCCTTCTGGGGAGGTTGTGATACCACTCTGGAAAGCACGTCCTCATCTGCTGATCTCTACAGATGCGCGCAGGCAAGGCTAACTTGCTACAGAGCTTACCTCAGAGTGTGGGGATCCTGCACTGGAAAGAGGTGGGGGCAAATAAAGAACAAAACAATGCCATTGGGGAGCAGGACAGCAATGCACTGCAGAAAGCAGGCATGCTCGTGAGTTCTGTCTCCCACTGCCACTGGTGGGTTAATCTATTGGGGTACCTTCTGTGTTCCTGTAAAGTGAAAAGTGAAGCAATTCCTGAAAAAAATGGCTTTGGACAAGTGATCTCAGCTGTCCTGCATTCATTTCTTCTGACTTGCTGTTGATTGATCCTGTACCTGATGGAACACAGAGATTCAAGAGAAATACATGAATGAATTAATCCCAGGAGCAAAGACCAGGACCAAGAAGGAGGAAGCAATTGTTAAAATACAAGCCTCAACTATCTCAGCAGTTATGGTTAGCTAGCAGAAAGTTCTATGAAATATGCTGATACGTGTTTTCTCCTGTCTCTGGAAGCTTCTCGTAACATTTGAGACCTTTTAGAGATTTTCTCTTGACCTGATCATAGTAACAATTTTCAGCCAGGCTTTTAGAAAGACTGGTTGTTCTCTTGCATGCTTTGAACAGCAAAGGGGAGTGGTGTTGTCCCTCCGATGTTTCATTTCCTACGCTGCATTGGAAAATGCTGCAATTGGAGATTGTTAACCATGTGTTAGGAGCTTTGCCTGGTGACAACATGTCATGAGTGGTAGTCACTCCAAAAGCAGGCTCTGCAAAGGTTGTGTGGGAGTGACAGTGCAGTCCTGTGAAGAGGGAATTGCAAGCTGCCCAACAGGATTTGTTACTCAGGCATCATAAATCATCCGAGATGCCTCCAGATGAAGTTTATTACTGAGAAGGACAACTAAGGAAAATTACTTGAAAGTCTGTTTTTGTGGCATGGGTCTTTAACACCGGTTGGCTTTTTCTCTGTACTATAAAGAAGACAAGCAAGTATTTTCCTGTGGCGACCTGGTCAAGAAGGGTGAATCTTTTGTGGCTCCTAGAAAAGGAGCAGCGACTAAGTGGAGTCAGACAGTGGCTAAAGGAACAATACAACACCATTTTATTTAATTACTCCAGCAGCTGCAAAAATGTCTACAGATCAACTGCTCAGAGACAAACACCAACTAACACTTATCAGTTATCACCAGATAATGCTTATCAGTTAAGCACCAAACAATGGTTACCAATTATTTGGAGGTAAAATCAGACAGAAAACAGAGTAGGAAAGAATTGAAAGATAAGAAGGAGGGGGTGCAGAAAGACAGAGACAGAAGCAAAGAGATATCACCACCCCTTTCATTCCAGCGTAGCAGTCTTGGTAGGCAGAATCTTCATCTAGCGGTGTTGGGCTGACAAAAGGGTAGGTGGTCATACTCAACTTTTATACAGCTTGGTCTGTCCAGGACCACTCCTTGGGGGGTGGGGGTGACAGCCCTGTATCCAGGTTGCCTTTGGGGGGTGCAGCTGGTTCCCTGACAGGGAGACAAACCCCAGCAACCATGTACCACCTCAACAAGCTGCCTGTCACTCAAAATGTTAACAACTTGCCAGTGTCCGATCACAAAAGAACCTTTTCTTCTAACATGCTCTGAGCTGTTTGAAAACATGGTGGAGCCTCTTCTACATACATGATCTGCCCAAATTGTTTGAGACAACGAATAGATGCTTAGCAGTCCCAGACACAACCTTAAGCTATTCTCAGCATTTCTAAAGACTTTTCTTCCTCAACTATATACGAGTATGTCCTAGCTTCAGCTGAGACAGAATTAGTTTCCTTCTTAGTAGCTAGTATGAGCTAGTATGTTTTGGATTTGTGCTGAGAATGAAGTTGATAACACACTTGTGTTTTGAGTTATTGCCAAGACAATCAAGGACGTTTCAGCTTCCCGTGCTTTGGTAGCGTGCAGGGGCACCAGAAGCTAGGAGGGAGCATAGTCAGAGCAGTGGGCCCATAATTACTGGTTTAGGATTTGAGCTTAGATTTAGGATTGAGGCCCAAACTGGCCAACGGTTTCTTCCATATCATGTGATGTCACACCCAGTATATAGATGAAGGTGGCGGTAATTTTGCTCTCTTGCTTTTTCAGTCATTTATCTCTCTTCTGGGATTGCAGTTTTGGGATTTTCTCTGCTCTGGGATCATTAGCCAGGAACGGGATGAGCCTTGATCAGCAGGTAGTAAGCAGTATCGCTGTGTATCACTCATTTGTATAGTATTACTATTGTTATTATCATCGTTATTTTCATTATTATTATTTCCTTTTATTTCAGTTATTAAATTGTTCTTATCTCAACCCATGAGTCTCCTTTTACCTTTACCCTTTTGATTCTCTCCCCCATCTCCCAGGTGTGGAGGAGGGTGAGCAAGCAGCTGCCTGGTATTCACTGCCAGATGGGTTAAACCACGACAGAGTATAAACATGTGCATATTTGGTCTCTCCCATCATATCAGAGTTTTAAGATTCAGAAATCACCACGTCATCCTTTTTTTTTTTTTTTTTTTTTTGTCCTAAGTGTAAAGTCCTCTGTGCTGCCAGTGCATAATTTCTAGAATATGAAGAGGTTCTCTCGTGTAGAATCAGTACTTGCCCTTCTTACCTATTGAAGGAGATGAGTGCTGCCTCAGAAATTTGCCCAATCACAGAAATCAATGCACAGCATCCATTCTGAATTCCAAATTAACCCCAAATGCCATGGTTGAATTCTGGTAGACTTGATGGGAGTTAGTTGAGGCAAGGGTCCACTACAAACCGTACTTCTGCTGCCATTACAGACAAACCAGGGTGAAATTCATCAAATACTTACTCTGAACAATGCAAAATTACTTAGGGAATGTGCTGCCACAGGATTTCGTAGCAGCCGGTGTGGTTCTACAAAGAGCGCATATACACGAAGAAGAGGAAAATCCAGTCAGAGTAAAGGCTGGGAAAGAATTTGAGATTCCTTAGCTCAAGGCATGAACTAAGATTATGGTAGAGCAATAGTAGAAACTATCCCTGTGGGCAAGGACACGTTCTGTAGGGTTTCTGTATGTCTGGAATTATCTGGAAGAGGTCTGGAGCCAGGCCATGGGGCTAGGATGCAGCCGGCTGGACTGCACTGGTGGCAATCTCCTCCCCACCCTGTATCCTCCAGAGGCAGCCGCGCCTGAACTCACCTGCCTGGCCTGAAGGTGAGGAAGATGGAAAGCAAAGGACAGCAAGTGAGCACAGATCCTAAGTAACATTATCAAGAGAAGGGATGAGAGCTGTGTCTGTCTGTGGATGAGCCCAACCAACTCTTCCTCAAAGGATAGAAACCCCGAAGGGCCAGGAGAAAGTACTGGTTAGGAAACGACTGGGAGATAAGTCTCTGGAGAGCACAAGGATATTCAAAGCAGCAGAGAAATCAGAAGAGGGCAGAGCCTCCTCCTTTGAGGAGGTGCCTGAAAGGGGGGCAAAAGCCAAGGAGAAGTGACTCGGAGCAGGAGACTGCACTCGGCTGAGGAAATGCGCAGGCCTGCTAGGAGGACAGCTCCCCACAGCTTTCTGTTTCTCAAACTGCTCTTCTCTGACAGGACCAAGGGGGCAACCTGATGCTGCAAGCTTTCCTTATCCGCCAACCATGGCAGAAATTCTATAGCTCAAGTTGGCGGCACCTGTTTGTGCTTGAAGGGCAGCGCAGGGCTCTCCAGTGGGTTGAGCATTCCTCCAGCGGCTGCCTTTGCGGCACATCACCATGGGCTCTTTATTCTGCTTACCCAGCTGTTCCTAGGTTGGACCATGTAGAGGAACTTACGGAGAGTTCAGATGGAGCAGATGTGGAGCCATCCTCCCATGCTGACTTCCTGAAGGCAGGAAAATCCAGGTTACTAAGGGTAGAGCCAACTTTGGAAAGGTCCATCGTGCAATGCTCCTAATGACTCAGAGAAGTGCCACTTGCTGGTGTTCCCAAGTTAGCATAACCCCCTGCCTGCTACCTCCTGGTTTTCCTAGTGACAGTGGACACAGAACTGACTGAAGCCAGCGGAGCTGGACAGAGTTTCAGTGTGTGCTAATGCTCCAGTCTGCTACGCGGAGGCTGAGCCAAGACTCTCCAGCAAAGCTAGAGTGCTTCCACCACCCTCCTGATCCATTCTTGGCTGTAGCTAGGCCAGTTTCTGAAAGCCCCATGTTGAAATGAGTAGTGCTTTTTAGATTACAGAGTTGTCACTTAAGAAGTAAAGCATCTGAGAAGCATTTCTACTCACCTGCCTGCCTGGGAGATTCGTCACCAGTGTGTCTGAAAGTGTCCAAAAGGCATCTCTCCCCAGTTTTCTCCATGCTGACCGTCTTGCATGCCAGTGACGGTGGTCAGTGACAGATGGTCACAAGGTTCAAGGGATGTCATTCAAGCACCTTTTTCCTCACCTCAGTTTTCCACGAACCTCCTCCAGATGCTGCACATATGGTGACTTCATCTCCAGGAGTTTGGGAGTCCATGCAGAATCAGAATCACAGAGTGATTTGGGTTGGCAAAGACCTTAACGATCATCTAGTTCAACCTCTCTGCCATGGGCAGGGACATCTTTCACTCGATTCGGTTGCTCTAAGCCTTGTCCAAACTGACTTTGAACACTTCCAATGATGGGTCATCCACAGCTTCTCCAGGCAACCTGCTCCAGGGGCCTCTACACTTTCTTCTCATTAATGACTTGGATGATGGGTCAGAGTGCACCCTCAGTGCACTTGCAGGTGATTGAAAACTGGGAGGAGTGGCTGATACACCAGAGGGTTGTGCTGCTGCTCAGAGGTGACTGGCGAGGCTGCAGAAATGAGCCTCATGAAGTTCACCAAAGGGATGTGCAAAGTCCTGCACATGGGGACGGCAAGCCCCAGGCACCAGTACATGCTGGAGGTATGACAACCAGCCTCAAAACTTTCTGGCCTTTGCTGCCTTCAGGAATCACAGGCCCCTGAGGCCAGAGGCAGTGCCTGGGGTGAGAAAGAGTTTCCCTCGGGAAGGGAGAACTCATTTGAGGAACATTTAAACAAACGGGACAGACACAAGTCTCTGGGAGCCATTGGGATGCCCCTGGAGTGCTGAGGGAGCTGGCTGAAGTCCTTCCGAGACCATTCACCATTACCCGTGTAATTACAGCGGTGGTGGTGGGGAGAGGTTCCTGGGGACTGGCAGAAAGCAAGTGTTGCTGCTGCCTTCAAAGAGGGCGAGCAGGAGGATGCAGGAACTACAGGCCCGCCTTACCTTGATCCCTGGGAAAGTGATGGAGCAAGTAATCCTGGAAACCATTTCCAGACATGCGGAGGACAAGGCAGCCATCAGGAGCTGTAGATCGACATGACTTTCTGAAGGGGAGATAAAGCTGAAGCAACCTGATCCAGTACATGGCAGAGGCTGACTGACCAGCTGGAAAGCAGCTTGGTGGAGAAGGCCCTGGACACCTGGTGGACACCAAGCTGGACATGAGGCAGCAAAGGTCAGGAGCCTCCTGGGCTGCATTAGGGGGATTGTTGCCAATAGGTAGAAGGAGATCATCCTTCCCCTCCCCTCAGCCCTCATGAGGCCATCCCCAGGGTGCCACATCCAGTTCTGGGCTGCCCAGTACAAGAGAGACACGGACATACTGGAGTAAGTGCTGCAAAGGGCCACAAAGGTGATGAAGGGACTGGAGAAATGGTCCTGGGAGGCTGGGGGTGGCTCTGCTCATGGTGGGAACCTCCATATTCCTGGGCCCCAGCAGGTCCTGTGGTCACAGAGAGGCTTTAAATGGAGAGATGTCTCCAGATGGGGAGGCTGCTTTGTGGGCTGGAGGGTGATGCCACCATGGATTGGGGAAGGTCCCTTGCAGGGGCTCTCCATGATGGGAGCTCCACCAGGAAAGAGGGAGCCAAGAGAGGGTTCAAAGCTTTTATTCATGGCCCCCTGAAGTTGAGGAGTGCTCAAAACTGCATGTGGGTGCCGAGTGCTTGGCCAAGGGGCTGGAACCGACAGACCCAGCAGGTCCACAGCAGCTCAGCAGCTGAGAGGCGCTGGCGGGCTGGGCACAGCAGGTACAAGATCACCTCCTGGGAGGACACAGGGGAGGGTAGAGTGGGGGAAGTCCATAATCTGCAAGACCCCTGCACACTCCCACCCCAATGTCCCTGGCCCCTGGTGCTCTAGCTGCCCCCAGTTCTCCTCCATGGACCCTAGCTCCTCTGCTGCCCCTGTGCCCCCCACAGTACCCTCCAGCTTTCCGCTGATGACCTCTAGCTGCCCTCCAGCACCCTCCCCGTGGCCCTCAAAGCTCCCCATGCTGTCTCATGGCTTTAGCTCCCCCTTAATGCTTCCTAGGTGCACCCCAAAGCCCCATAGCTGCCCCCATTTCCCTGACCCCTGTCTTCTGCTATCCCACCCCCAGTGACCCCTAATGCACCTCCAGTGCCCCCCCAAGCCACCCACCTTGCAGTTCTAGGGCAGGGGCTAGACGGGGGGAAGATGGGGGGGCTGCTGGGTCTGGTGCAGGCAGTGCCACAGGTTGGTGGCATTGAAGGGCGTGCAGCCTGAGAGCAGGGCATAGAGGATGAGCCCGGCACCCCGGGGGTCTGCCAGGAAGGAGTCATAGGGCTGTGCCTGTGGGATCTCAGGACAGGCATAAGCACAGGACCTGCAGAAAGTCTGGCTTAGTGCTGCCTTGGAGGGCAGCCCCACATGCATACTGCAGGGCCACCCTCCTGGAGAAGCTGGAGATAGAGATCTTCCCCTTGTCCTTGCTGTCCAGAAGAAGGTTTTCCAGCTTCCAGTCCCTGCGAGAGAAAGGCAGCACGCGCTGGGGGCAGGCAGAGGCAGATGGCAGCTGTGTGGAGGGGGAGGTCAGTTGACAAGGAGGGAGCTGTGGATAGATGCGGGGCTGGGGGCTTCTCTGGGAAGAGGAGGGCTTGGACTGGGAGCTGTGGGGCAGGTGGCCATGTGGAGGGAGGGCAGCTGAAGGTGTGGTGTGGAGGCAGAGAGGCTTCCAGGAGGTCTTTCATTGCCTGGGCTGCACTGGACTGAGGGCAGTGATGCTCCAGGCAGCATGGCCAGGGCCCTGAAGAGCCCTCACTGCCTTGGGGAGCCCCATTCCCAGGTGCCAAAGCAGGGACCCCATGCCCCTGTGCTCACCCACCAGTGGGCGATTGTGCAGGTGGGCCAGAGCAAGGAGCAGCTGAGAGAACCAGAGCTCTCTCTGGGAGCAGGGCCCCTGG
>NW_010109808.1:0-1153 GCF_000699245.1 Pterocles gutturalis
TCTGCTGATACACTTCTCTGAGTGAGAACACAGATTCCCCAATAAAATGCCATATTAGACCATAGGGTGTACACTCGGCAACTTTCAAGCCCACCTGTGCATTAACTCACACTGACAATATTGCACTGCACATGCAATTTTAACTTGGCATGAGTTGTTGTTGTGTTTGGCTTTGGTGAGGACAGCGTGTGTTTGTCAGCAGTTAGTGTAGGGTGGAATCTTAAGGAGAAAGTGAAATTTTTTGTGCCAGAGCTTGTTGATGTTGGAGTATTATTGTATAAATTTTCATGCTGGTGTTTGATGTTGGATGATATAGGATGAGTAGCTTTGTGAAGGCTTGTCTGTGAGATGCAGTGGAGAGAGCAGATTAGAGTGAAATAATGAGATTTGGACAGTTTGTAGGTAGGTTTTGGCTAGTTGTCAGTTGAAGAGTTGGACAGGTACAAGTTACGGTGTAGGGCAGAGGGTGAAGTTAAGTTTGCCTGGGTGGTGCCATTGGATTGGTGTGAACAGCTTAATGAGAAGTGGGCTTCTGCAAAGTGACCCTAAACTGAAGATCCAGCAGGCAGCTATAGACATTTTCCCACTGCCTAGCTGGGCTGCAGGGGGCTGTGCATGGCTAGTGGACTGAAGCACAGCAAGCCAGAACCTCTACAAATACCACACAACAGGAAAGGACTACAGAAATTGGTACTGAGCTCTGACACCTGTAACACATGAAACTGGGGTTCAGCATAAGAACTGGTTTGTGAGGGGTCAGCTGGGAAGCTCTGCTGCAGCAGAGGGGCAGATTTAGGGGGCAGGCCTGTGTGGACAGCTGGGATGAAGGCAAGGTGGCCTTGGTGTAGGGTGCAGGAGGTGTCAGCACCCAGACTAATCTGCCGTCTGGCTGTAGGGGCCTGGGGTTGGTGTAGCTCAGTCCTCTGTGTGTCTCTTTTGGAGTGGAGCAGCTCGTGGAGGAGAAAGCAAGAATGAAGAGGGTGGTGAACCTGTGAGTCAAGAGTAATGAAGAATGAAGACAGGGGTGGGCTTGTGAGTCAAGGTGATGAAGAAAGATGGGGATGGTGTTGGGCCTTTGTGTCGAGAGGGACGAAGAAAGAAGATGATCTTGATGGGCTTGCAGTTTCCCACCCTAGTAACTGGGTATGTTGTC
>NW_010109809.1:0-242 GCF_000699245.1 Pterocles gutturalis
GCACCCTTGGAGCCCCACCATGCTGGGGTGTGGGTGCTGGGATGCGGGGGGCCCTCGGGGTGCTGTGCCAGGAGTTCTTGGTTTTAATTAAAATCTCCCTGGGATCCTGCTCTGGCTTGATGTAGCCCCTGCTCTGCCAGCTTAACCTGGGGCTGCTGCCAGCCAAACTCGACAGAGGAGCACCCAGATCTCCTCCTTAATGCCTAAAAGCAGTGAACCTGCTCAAAAAATAAAAAAAAAAA
>NW_010109809.1:521-2866 GCF_000699245.1 Pterocles gutturalis
CCCGGGCTGTCTCCCGGCTCTGCCTGAGGTGGGATCTGGTTCCTTCAGGCTGGGCTTTGCAGGGGGCTAGGAGGTTTGGGGGTCCTGGCAGAGCTCGACTGTGGGGCTCAAGGTCTGGCTCAGCGTCGAATCCTCTCCAGCCCAAAGTCCAGCCGTGCTGTACCGTTCGAGGTGCAATGGGATCCCCGAGCCTGGTGGGCTCCTCAGCCTCCTGCAGGGAGCGAGGAACCTTTTGAAGTTTTTTTTTTCTTATTAAGCTGATTATTCTGTTCCTCTTCCAAATTGGAAACAGAACTGAAATTTCCCATGAAACAAAATTCTGACACCGCCTTCTCCCTTGGGGGGAAGAAAAAGAAAATGAAAATTTCAATTAAAGCCATTAGAAGCCTCCAAAATGAAAACTGCAGCGAGCTGAGGCTGCTTGCGCTCACCTTGGCGGCTGGGGCTGTACGTAGCTGGCAGCTCTGGCTGCAGGGGAATGTCTGGGGGGGGGGGGGAAGGCGTCGTGCTGTGGGTGCAGGGGTGGCCATGTCCCCAGCTCTCCCTCTCACTTCGAGCTGCTCTTTTCCTTCTGCTTGGATTTCCAGCCATGCCTCATGTAAGAGAGGAAAGAGCTTTTTGCTGCTTCATGCACCACGAGCATCCCAGTGCAGCCCCGTGCCTGCTGGGCTCTCAGCTGTGCCCCGAAGGGATCCCTGTCCTGCCACAGCGGTGCTTGGGAGGGGCTGCTGTGGGACCCCCACCCTGCGATAAAGGAGCGCTGGGGATGAACAGAGCAGGACAGAGAGCTGCTCTCTGGGGACATGAAGGCAGGGAAGGGGATGGTGCCCCGAGCCGGTGTAACCCGAGGCGCAGGAGGAATTTCTTGGGGCTGGGGGAGGGGGGGGATGCCTCGCTGAAACAATAAAAGGAGCCCGATGGCTTTGCCAATGTTATTCTGAGCTGGGAAAATATTATTGCAGGGCAAGAATGGAAGGAGACGACAGCACTTTTTCTGGGCTGGGCACAGCGATAGGGGAGGACCTGAGATGCTGGCAGGGTGCGGGGAGGAGGGGACCCCCAGGCAGATGGGGCTGGAGGGGCCCCCTGTGCCCAGTGCCAGCCCTTGTGTGACTTGGCAGGGATGGGGGCTGTGTGTGATGGGGTGGGGGTGGCTGTCACCCCCCTGGGGACAGACCCTGCCCTTCTTGCAGGTCCTAGAGGAGACATTTCCCTCCAGGATGGGGGCATCGCACCGCTGGCCACCTCCTTGCTGGAGGTGACAAATGTTCCCCCAGCAAGAGCAGGGCTTGGTACCCCAGTGTCCTGGGCTTCTGGCAGCTGGGCTTGCCCCAGGGCCACCACCTCTGTCATGGGGACACGCATGGGGGATGCTCGTGCTGGGGGCTTCCCTGGGGCCAGCGGTGGCAGCTGGCAGCCATCCCGACGGATGGTGTCTGGGGACATGGCTGTGCTCATCAATGGTGCTTTGTTTTCCTCCTCCTCCGCCTGGCAGTCACAGTGGCCTAGCGCGGGGTCGGGTCGGTCACTGGGATGGGGTTTCGGAGCCCAGTGAAGCTGACATGCTCCCTCCTGCCCTCTCCTTCTCTGGCAGCTGGATGGGCGTCACCATGACGGGGTTTCTGGCTTGCTGACCCTGAAAGTCATTTCCCACTGGGAGTGAGTCATGCCACCACCCCTGCGGCGGTGGCACCACAAGGGTCCCCATGGGATTCAGGCTTGGACCCACTTTGGGAGCTGTGACCATTGGACCTTGTTGTTCTGGGCTCTCGGGGTGCTGGGAGGTGATGTCTGTCCTAGGGTACAGCATCCCTGTGCCGGTGCTGTTCCCCAAGTGCTGTCCCCACACCGTGGCAGGGAGGAAGCACCCCAATGGTGAGGTCTGATGGCGGTGGCAGCAGGCTTTGTGTGCTGGTTCCCCATGGTGCTGGCTGGCTGCCTGCTATTGTGTCCCCGGCTGACACCTGGGGGCGGGCAGGACCTGCTTTCTGCCCACTCGTGTCTGCCCTCACCACCCTCCCACGCTCCACACAAGCCCTGCCTGGGGCTGGTGGCAGGCACAGCCCTTGCCAGGCTCTCGCACAGCTCAACTTGCTGCTGCATGGCCCTGGTAGGAACCCTGGGATCATTCAGACAAACCTTGCTGGGGGCAAACTTGCTTGGGACCTTGCTGCCTGCTGGCTTTGTGGCTTTGCCCTCGGCTGGGAGAGCAGCACCCGGGTGGGGTGAGGGCGGGATGCCCATGCCCACAAGGAAGGGATGGAGATGGGCCCTGCTGCCCGCAGTGGCTGGGAGCAGCTTGTCTGCTGGTGCTGGGACGGCTCCGTGATGCTCGTAAGTGGCAG
>NW_010109809.1:2902-4191 GCF_000699245.1 Pterocles gutturalis
GCCTCTGGTCCCTCCCTGAAAAAGCCAGGACCCCTGGGTGCCACCATTGGGGTTGAGGTCTGAGCATCCTTTCATGTGTGCAGGGGACCCCAGTGTCTGCAGCAAATGGAGGAGCCTGGTGGGGGCTGCCAGGGAGCAGGACGTCCCCCAGGCTCCAGGCAAGCACTTGTGCCCACGGCCGGGAGGGGATGTTTGGGGCGAGTGGTGCTTAAAGTGCCCTGTGAGTCTCTGGGGCTGGGATGGCTCCTCCTGCCGCTTTCCCTCCTCCCTGGCAGAGCTTTTGGGCACCAACCGCTCCATCGTCTTCTTCGGCCACCAAAGCTTACTGGGCTTCCGCTCCCTCTACCTGGATGAGTACCGCGACCGGCTCTTCATTGGGGGGAAGGATGCGCTCTACTCCCTGCTCCTGGACAGGGCCAGCACAGATGCCAAGGAGGTGAGCCGGGTCCTGCGGAGCACCCTGGGGTCTCCATCCCCACCCTGGCCCCCCATGCACCCCTTGCCCTTCTGAGCAGCCGATGCCCAGCCGAGCCAGGCAAAGCCACCCTGAAGCAGGACCTGCCCTGGGGATATGCTGGGTGCTGAGTGGGGCCTTGGACCCCACTCTTCTAAAAAGCTGCCACTGGGAGAACGAATTCTCCCCACCCCCTTCTGGGCATCCCCTTCACCGGCCAAATCTCCAGCTGAACGCCTGCAGAGACAAGGCGCTAAAAGCACTCATCACTGCAACGAGCTGTGCCCGGGCTCAGCTGGCAAAACCCCCAGACCTCACCTGGCCCCTTGGTGGGTGAGGCGACAGACCACAGCAGTGGTTCCCCTCCTCCTTCACCCTCTCCACTTTGACTTCTTGTTTTTTAAGCATGGCTTTGGGCCGTTTCTAGCCAAAGAAAGTGGAGAAGGAAATGCAGTGCCCCTCGGCACGCTGGGGTCAAGGCTTGTGTACCCAAGCTGCCCTTGGTCTGACAGCTGCCGAAGGCTGAGGGGGGGGACTTGGGCTCCCTCACTCCCTGCTGTCCCCCAGCGCCCTTTCCCCATGCCACACACAAGTCCATCCCCTCCCAGGCCAGCTCTGGCCGTCCCCAGTGTGACCACCCAAATCCGGCCTGTGACCGGAGGAGGGGTCCTGCCCTGGGCTGGGCGGGCTCTGGGGAGCTGCTGGTCCCTCTCTTGGTCCTTCTCTCCATCCCCAGGCCATCAGCAGCCTGGGGACGTGTCTTTGCAAGGCTGGGTCCCTGCTGTCCCCCCTCCTTGCTCCAACAGGTCCTTTGTGTTCCAGATCTACTGGCCGC
>NW_010109809.1:4202-4525 GCF_000699245.1 Pterocles gutturalis
AGAGGAGTGCTTTCGGAAGGGGAAAGACCCAGGGGTGAGTCTGCCCCAAGCTGGGGGGGGGTCCCCTGGTGCCCCAGTGCCAGCTGGTCCCCCCTGTGCCGGGCTGTGCCATGTCACCCTGCTGAGGGTAGCCCCGCGGTGCTCGCAGGCAGTTAATGCCAGGGCAGAGCAGGGAACCATCCTGGTGCACGAGGGAAACTGAGGCAGGGAGCTGCTGACCAAGCCTGGCCATGTGAGACGCATGCACTGGGCTCTGGAAATCCTGTCTCCTGGTCACAGAGTGGTGTCCGGTGTGCACCAGGATGGCTGGGCTTGGGGACCCC
>NW_010109809.1:4732-5036 GCF_000699245.1 Pterocles gutturalis
CCCAGCCCAGATGGATTGCTCCCGGGAGCCCTGTCCCCTTCTCCGTGTTTATTTTAGCAGCTCTCACCGACAGACCCGAGCTGGGGCAGGCTTGGTTTTTTATTTTTCTTGAACGTATATATTTTTTAACTTGCTATTTTAGAGGCTCTTTGCAAAGGGAAAATAAACAGCGGGGAGGCTGGGAACCCCTGGGGCGGCTCGGTGGCCGTGTTCCCAGCAGACGAGGGGCCCCGTGTCCTGCTGGGAGGGATGGGGGGGGACAGGCAGGGCTGGCGCCGGGCGGGGGGGGTGCCGGGCCAAGGGG
>NW_010109809.1:5198-5634 GCF_000699245.1 Pterocles gutturalis
AGCCGAGGATCCCCATGGGTATCTGCCTCCGTCTTCCACGTTTCCTCCTTTTGTTTCACCCCCGGTGCAAGCAGAAAGACGAGGGGGAAGGATGTCCCTGCATCTGGTTGTGTCCTGGGAGGGTCCCCAGGGGCTTGGGGCTGGGTGTGGGAGCTGCTGCTGGGAGCTTGCTGGGTGGGGACACTGCTCCCCTGGCTGGGGTGGGCTGTGTGATGGGGGGGGCGTGTGGGTGCCCACCGATGTGCCGGCTGGGTCACGTGTGGCTCCTGAGGATGCTCTTGGTGGCAGGAGGACCAGCAAAAGCCCCGTCCTCTTGCAGGGGGCTGGGGCCCACCCAGATCAAGTCTGTGTAAGCCCAGGTGGGGGGTGCAAGCTGCCATCTCGCAGGCCTGGCAGGGGGGCACAGAGAGAGAGCCCCGGCACAGCCCCGGGCCCC
>NW_010109809.1:5730-6035 GCF_000699245.1 Pterocles gutturalis
TCCCCCCCATCTGCGCCTTCGTCTACGTGGGGCACCGCGGGGAGGTAGGGCAGCGCGGCGGAGGGGTGCCATCCCGAGCATCCCCGGCAGGACACCCCGGGGAAGTAGATCCCCATCTTCTGCCTCCCTCCTGGGGGGCTTTGGGACTACCTGGGGATGCTGGGTGCGATGTTTGCCCCTCCCCCACACTGAATACTGGGGGGGGTGTCAGGAACCAGGTCCCTGTTGCCTCTTTGCCCTTGCGCTACACCTTCCCGGCTCCCCCACCTTTCTGGCCAGGCATTGCCTTTCCAGACACGTCCCCT
>NW_010109809.1:6227-7473 GCF_000699245.1 Pterocles gutturalis
AGACCCTCCTCAAAAAGTACGTATCCGGTTCACAAACAGTCCCTTTGGGATCGCTGGGGCTGGGGATGATTGCAGTGAGGTGCCCAAAAGCTGGGCAGGGACCAGCACCAGCCCCTGCATGCGTGGGGTATGGCTGGGGGCTCACCTGCCTGCTCCCTGCCCACTCCCTGCCTGCTCCCTGCCCACTCCCCTTGCCCAGCACGCCTTCAGCCTAGACCCCGCCAGCGTGGAGGCCGCTGCCCGCATGAGCCCAGCCGCGCTTTCGCCAGCACTGTCATCGGTGGGTTGTCTTCCTTGGGGACCTGAGAGCCCTTGGGGTGTTGGGACCAGGGACGGTCCCTGTGCCAGCCAGGCTGGCTCTCAGCCCCGCATGGGGTGTTTTTGGCAGGTGGGGAGCTATACACCGGCCTCACTGCGGATTTCCTGGGCCGTGATCCCGGCATCTTCCGCAGCATGGGGACACGCTCTGCCCTGCGCACTGAGGTGGACCAGCGCCTGCTCAATGGTGAGGGGTCCCCTCTGCCCCACCATCCCCCTGGCTGGGCTGATGCCAGGACCACGGTGGCATCCCCCACGCTGGGCACAGGCAGGGACAGGCACCAGGGCTGCGTGGTCTGGGGGTTCTCCTGGCCGACACACAGCTGTGGTGTGGGGGTGCGGAGGTGGTGGCTGTGCCCTCTTGCCCCGTCTGATGTGGCCGTCTCTCACTCTTAGACCCCAAATTCGTGGCAGCCCACTTGATCCCAGACAACGATGACCGGGACAACGACAAAGCCTATTTCTTCTTCACGGAGAAGGTGGTGGAGGTTGATAAAAAGGAGCACGCCATCGTCAGCCGGGTGGCGCGGGTCTGCGTGGTGAGATGCTGCTGGGGACACCAGGGGACAGGGATGTGCCAAGTCACAGCGGTGGCCCTGATGCTCCCTGTCCCTGCAGAATGATGCTGGAGGCCAGAGGGTGCTGGTCAACAAGTGGAGTACCTTCAACAAAGCCCGGCTGGTGTGCTCCGTCCCCGGCCCTGGTGGCATCGACACCCACTTTGATGAGCTGGGTAAGGGGTGCATGGGCCTGGGGATGTCACCAGGGCTGGTCCCTTGGTTGGTGGCTTCAGGAAGCTCCTGGGCTTTCAAGAGAAACCCCACAGCTTGGGTGTCTCATCCCCAGAGGATGTCTTCTTGCTGAGGACGAAGGACGGGAAGAGCCCAGAGATCTACGCCCTCTTCAGCACCACCAGGTGGGTGGTCCA
>NW_010109809.1:7501-9786 GCF_000699245.1 Pterocles gutturalis
ATGACCTGCCCTGTCACCATCACCACATGACTGCTGGCTGCTCCCCAACCTCCGCCAGCTCTGCCCCAGTCCATATGGAGACATCAGTGCTCCCACGCCCCTCACCGATGCCGCTGGTGCTGCGCGGGGCTCTGCTCGCCCTGTTCACCGTCCCCTTTCAGCCATGTCTTCCAGGGCTCTGCCGTCTGCGTGTACCACATGGCCGACATCCGGGAGGTCTTCAACGGGCCCTTCGCCCACCGGGACAGCCCCCACCACCAGTGGGGTGCCTACGAGGGCAGGGTGCCCTACCCCCGCCCAGGAGTGGTGAGTGACTCCCTGCACCCCCAGGTCCCCTCCGCTCCCCCCATTGCTCTTCCAGGGAGGTGCTGGGGCTGGGATCCACCTGGGACAGCTGGGGACCAAGGTCTGGCAAAACGGGGGAGAAGATGGATCCCAAACTGGAAGGCAGGGAGGGATCCAAACCAGCTCTGCAGGCAATGGAGGAGGGATGGGTGCTGGGGTGGCCAGGCTGAGCTGGTCCCCTCTTCTCCCCACAGTGTCCCAGCAAGACCACCAACCAGCCCCGGAGGCAGTACGGCACCACCAAGGACTTCCCCGATGAGGTGCTGCACTTTGCCCGCGCCCAGCCCCTCATGTACAAGCCCGTGTACCCCCGGCACCGCCGGCCCCTCCTGGTGAAGACCAACCTGGCCCACCACCTAGGCCGAGGACGGGCAGCACCTCGTCCTCTTCCTTGGGACGGGTGAGCAGCAGGAACGACGTGCGGGAAGGAGCCCTGGTGCTGGGGCTGCCGGCGGGCATGCTGCCGGGGTGCGCGATGGCAGGGTGCTCGCACCTCCATCCTCCTCCTCGTCCTCCGTGCAGACGCTGGTTCGGTGCTGAAGGTGGTGGTCCTGAAGAAGACAAGCTCAGCTGCAAGCGAGGAAGTCATCCTGGAGGAGCTGCAGGTTTTTAAGGTGCCTTTTGCAGAGTGGGTTCAGGCTGGGGACACACGTGAGGATGGAGGCTCAGGGCTGTCACCGCACTGTTGGGCTCTGGGAGGTCTCAGGTTGTCAGGGCAGAGGGCAGCTGGGGGTGTTTTTACCCTCCCCCAAAACTTTCCTGGTGTCCCCCTAAGCCTTGGGAGGTCCAGATGAGCCGGGCTCTCCGTGGTAAGGTTTTCGCCAGCCTCACACTCACTCTCCTCCCCTGCAGGCGCCCGTGCCCATCACCCAGATGGAGATCTCCGTCAAACGTGTGAGTACGGCTGGGGCTCGGCCATGGGGCTGGGGACAGGGCAGCTCACCAGGAGGGACCGAGCTGCTGTCACCAGCCTCTCAAAGCCCGCTTGATGCTTGCCTCGGGGGGGGTCCTGGCTGGGGACCCCGGGCGCTGTGTCCCTGGGGGCTGCCAGCATCACCATCGTGGTGCCGTTCCCCCAGCAAATGCTCTACGTGGGCTCCAGCCTGGGGGTGGCCCTGGTCCGGCTGCACCAGTGCGAGACCTATGGCACGGCGTGTGCCGAATGCTGCCTGGCCAGGGATCCCTACTGCGCCTGGGATGGCTCCGCCTGCACCCGCTACCAGCCCTCCAGCAAGCGCCGCCACCGCCGCCAAGACGCCCACCATGGCAACCCTGTGCACCAGTGCCTAGACCAGAACCTGACTGGTGAGAGACTGGGGGGACCCACAGGATTGAGGGGCTTGTCCAGGTGCCCTGAGATGTCCTGGCATCCTCAGCCCTTGGCATGCAGAGGGGCTTGTGGCCATCCCAGGTGGGCTCGGGTGCCCTCATCTCCTGTAGACCCCTGTCCTGTAGACCAAGGAGAAGATAGGTGCTGCTGGGATGGGGTCTGTCCCCAGGGAGAGGGGGAGAAGGGGACTGAAGCCACACAGTGGCCTGGCAGGACTGACACCTGGAAGCCTGACTCTGCCCTCCCCGTGAGCCCGTGTCTGTCTTTGCCCCAGTGGACGATTTTGAGAGCGTTGAGAAGAAGGTGCTTTACGGGGCAGAGGACAACAGCACCTTCCTGGAGTGCACCCCCCGGTCCCCTCAGGCCAGCGTGCAGTGGTTCGTCCAGAGACCCCCTGATGAGCAGCGGGATGAGGTGAGGCTCCCCCCATGCCTGCCCTGCTCCCTTTGCGAGGACACAGGAGGGACGTGGGGCCGGACCTGGACCCCCCTAACCCTGCGGTGGCCGACAGGTGAAGACGGACGAGCGGATCCTGCAGACAGAGCAAGGGCTGCTCTTCCGCAAGCTGCACCGACACGACGCCGGCATCTACTACTGCCAGACGCTGGAA
>NW_010109809.1:10606-12527 GCF_000699245.1 Pterocles gutturalis
GGGGGAAATGGACCATCACCCCAAAAAGCTTCTGTGCCCAGGATGAGCCCTGTTGTCCCCTGTGCCTGAGCCGTACCGCCCAGGGCTTACCCTGGGGGCGAGGGCTCCCTCCAGCCCTCCCTGGGCACCAGGACATATTCAGCGGTGCCAGCCTGTGTCCCCTTCCCCTCTGCCCCTCCACAGACCGTTTTAGGGCTGGGCAAGGTCAGGGAGGAAAGGAAACGGTTAGACCTGTTCCTGGGTAAACATAGGAGAGGCATCAATGCCACCGCTGTCGCTGTGCCTGAGCAGGAGCGGGGACATGCACAAGGACATGACCCCAGCACAGTTGGGGGTGGCGGCACCCCAGCCAGCGTCTGTTTGTGCTGGTTGGTGGCCCTGCGGGGCTGGGTGGGACAAGGCTGCTTTGGGGGGGCTTGATGCTGGCTGGGGGAGCTAAACTGCCCCCCAGGGCCTCCCACAATTGCAGTGGTCGGGGGCAGGTGGGTGTTTGGGGAGCACTAACAGGCTGTCGGCACAGTCCCAGGCGGCCGGCAAGGTGCTCGCTTGCTTTCCTCACCCGACATGAGCTCACTCCCCTCGCCCAGTCAGTGCGGGGTGATAAGGATCTCCCCCTTCCTGAGGCAGGGCAGCCCCACACAATGGTGTGAACCGCAGCCCTGCCGGGACCGGCATTGTTCAGAGGCAGAGGAACGGGAAAGAAAAATAATAATAATAATAATTAAATCCCCTAAATAGCTCGCACAAAGCCAGGCCATGATATCATTGCTTCTCCCTCTGTCTGTGTGTGTGTTTGTGCTGCAGCAGCAGAGCACCACGTCTCACTGTGGTGCCTTTGATGGGAGCAAAGTCCCCCGGTAGCACTGCCCTGTCCCCTGGCACGCCCGTGGAGATGAGATGTGGCTCCTGACTTCCCACCTCTTGTGCAAACTCTGGGTGCCTGCATGGGACATCTCCTGGGATGGGAGACCAGTGGTGGGGCTGGCGGGCTGGGACACGTTCTGCTGGGAGGGGAGCGGAGCCAGTAGCACTGATTTATGGTCCAGACTGGAGCCAAGCACGTGAATGTGGTTAATCGCAGGCCTGGGGGGCAGAGAACGATAAGCAACAAGTAGAGACAAGGAAGGGACATGAGTGTAAAGCCAGAAATAAGAGAAGTCTGATTCCTCAGGGCCTGGATTTAATGGCTCTGAAGCACTTGCAATGAGGCATGCCGCTGAAATGCCTGTGCCCCGTTGCCTCTGAGCGACCCCCTGTGCTCTGCAAAGCAGGGGCCAGGGTGCCCATCCCGGGGGAGGCAGCTAGAGGGGGCCTGGGGGTCTCTGCTGGGTGTGGGACACGGCCCAGAGGCGAGCTGCAGCAGAGGCTGGAGGTGACACCCAGGCCATCGATGTTTCAAACTGAGCAGAAGCAAAGACCAGGAGAAACCAGGCCCCGAAAGGGCCTCCCCCTCCTGGTAAATCTCTGCGGTGGCTGAGCCTGGCCCTCCTGGGCAGGTTTACCTCAGTAAGGGTGGAGTAGAAGAGCTTTTGCCAAGGGCTCTGCACTGCTCGCATTCCAGCCCTGTCTCTCATGATAACCGGCCAACACAGGCACCCTGGCTCCCTAGAAATTTCCAGGCCCGATGAACACAAACACATCCTCACCCACCCTGGGGCTGGAAGCAGGCACCTCTGGAAGGCAGGTACAGCACTGTTGCCCTGTCTCCTCTGCAGGAAGGGAACAAGCCCTACCTGGGTCTTAGTGCTTCCAGCTGAGCCCTGTCCCCGGGGCAGGAGTGAGGTGAGGGGAGCGCTGGGGGACGGGGCGTGTGTGGGAACAGCCACAGAACAAAGCTACGGGGGGACGGGCAGATCCGGCTCCTATTTTTAGCCACTTCCTAAGGAAGCACAGTGCAGGGGCGCCCGCTCCCCTGGGAGCC
>NW_010109810.1:0-2724 GCF_000699245.1 Pterocles gutturalis
TAATGATTCTATGATTCTATGATTCAAAGAAGACTTTGAGCCTGTGTTAAGCCCACGCTGGAGCAGGCTCTTGGCACGACCTCCCCCTCCATGGACACTGTAGACCACACAAGAGCAGGTTTGCTGGCACAGCTTGTGACCCTAGAGAGGACCCATGCTGGAAGGGACCCACGCTGGAGCAGTTTGTGAAGAACTGCAGCCCATGGGAAGAACTCAGGTTGGAGAAGTTCCTGGAGAATTTTTTCTGTGGGACAGACCCTGCAGTGAAGCAGAGGAAGAGTGTGAGGAGTCATCCCCTTAGGAGGAAAGAGCGGCAGAGGCAATGTGTGATGGACTGACCATAACACCCCTTCTTCATCTCCATGCACTACTGGAGGGGAGGATGTGGATAAATCAGGAGTGAACCTGAGCCCAGGAAGAAGGGAGGTGTTGGGGGAAGGTGTTTTAAGATTTGGTTTTATTTTTCATTACCCTACTCTGATTTGATTGGTAATAAATTAAATTAATTTCCCCAAGTTGAGTCTGTTTTGACAGTAGTGGTACTTGAGCAGCAATCTCCTTGTCCTTATCTCGACCCAGGAGCCTTTTGTCGCATTTTTCTCCTCCTGTCCAGATGAGGAGGAGGAGTGATGGAGCAGCTTGGTGGGCACCTGGCCTCCAACCAGGGTCAACCCACCACAGAAGCAGAACATTGCCTTTCCTTGAAATAGTTTCCTTGATTTATTCATTGCTTCATTTGATTTTTTGACATTTTCTGAACCATTCTGTAATAACCAGGCGTATAACATTAAAACTAATATGTTTGTGTCTCACATGGAGTTCAGTGCCCTAAAACACCCCCTGCCCAGAACTGTCCCTGCCACTGCTCGCCCTCTCACCCAGCTGGTCACACTCCGGGGTGCTGAGCTCTCTTGACTGTCACAGAGAGGAAGGGTGACCGTCTGCACTGACTCGCTCTGTTCCTGCATGGCCAATGCATTTGTGTGACCAGCGCTTGTGGAAGGAGTCCCTAAGTCAGCCAGACACATTCCCTTCACATTCCCTCCGGGGTACAGGAATTGTCACTGAATTCTAGATGCAGAAAGGGACAAGATGGTCCTTATCCAACACCAGACACCTCAAGGCAGATATCTACATCTAACTGAACTGTCCAGACTTCCCTTCTTAGTAAATGGAGAGAAAGAAGTTGTCTCAACAGAGACACCTGGAGATTTCCTGGTGACCAACTATTGCCCCAGAGTGGAGTCCCTGGTCACATTTCCAAGAACCTTCTGGGTACTTCCTTAACCCCAGGGCAGCTGAGACAGCAACAGCTGTGGGCAAATGAATCCCGACCTGAATGTAGGTCTTAGTGTGGATTGAAACCTACTTAAAAATTAATCTAGTCAAAAACTGAAAACGATCTTCATTTTCAGAATGTCAGATATTTTGGATCAGTTCTTATAGTTATTTTTTCTTTTTTTTTTTTTTTTTTTTATGTGGGAGGACCACGTGAGTACACTACAGTAATTTTCCTCTGTCAACATATTAATACAGAGTTTGTTCATCAAAATAAATATCCTACCAGTGCTCCAAGTAGATAAATTTTGTTCTGAAAAACTTGTACATCTGTATTGACATAATTCAAAGCAGGGCTGGCCATTCCCCCGTGCAGGCACTGAGCCCAGCAGGAGGAGGGCAATGGCCATGCAGCAAAACTCACCCATGAACCTGTGGGGAGCAGCCAGTGCTGGAAGTGGCTGATGAGCGAGGCCACCAGTGACAGCTCACTCCAGCCCCATTCCCTGACACATCCCGCCACGTCCTCCTCCCCTCAGCCCATGGAGAACCCCAGCACAGCAGCACAGCTCCATGGGGACAATCTCTCCAGCCCGTTCCTGACTTCAGCTTTGGAAGAAGAGCCCAACCTCCAGACACCAGCGCTGAGGAAACCCCCTTTTATTGCAGAGATGTGACACGGGAGGCCAGCTGTGCCATCCTGCCAGACACATGTGCAAAGAGCTCTGGGTCAGACAGCTGGGGTCATGCCTCTGGGGAAGTGGAGGGGATGCAGACGTTCCTGGGCAAATATGACTATCACAGAGGAAATACCCAAAGCACAGAATGTTTTACAGACATTTTGGAAATCAATTGTGAAGAGTTGTGGGCACCTTAATGCTGCTGAAAAACGACTGATTGAATCAGCTGCTTCAGTGCATCCTTAAGCTCCTGGTTCCTCATGCTGTAGATGAGGGGGTTCACTGCTGGAGGAACCACTGAGTACAGAAATGACACCACCAGATCCAGGAATGGGGAGGAGACCGAGGGGGGCTTCAGGTGGGCAAATAATATAGTGCTTAGAAACAGGGAGACCACAGCCAGGTGAGGGAGGCACGTGGAAAAGGCTTTGTGCCGTCCCTGCTCAGAGGGGATCCTCAGCACGGCCCTGAAGATCTGCACGTAGGACACCACAATGAAAACAAAACACCCAAAACCTAAACAGGCACTAACCACAATAAGCCCAACTTCCCTGAGGTAGGTTTGTGAGCAGGAGAGGTTGAGGATCTGGGGGATTTCACAGAAGAACTGGTCCAGGGCATTGCCCTTGCAGAGGGGCAGTGAAAATGTATTGGCCATGTGCATGAGAGCATTGAGAAACCCACTGCCCCAGGCAGCTGCTGCCATGTGGACACAAGCTCCGCTGCCCCGGAGGGCCCCGTAGGGCAGGGGTTTGCAGATGGCAAC
>NW_010109810.1:3139-3863 GCF_000699245.1 Pterocles gutturalis
AGTCCACACTCCTGGCACTTTTTCATTTCTATGAGATCTTCATTCAGCTCTGTACCTGGAGCTCTGACTGGTGCTGGCTGAGTGTGGCAGGAGGAGTATGACCTCTGCCTAGTGGTTGCTGAGGAGTCAGCCCTGCTCTGCAGCAGTGGGGACATGGGAATGGTGGGGGCAGTCCTGTTGTTCGTATTTGTCAGATAAAACTGCTCCTAATGCAAAAGGTCTTGTCAGCATCTGCACTCCCAGTGTTGAGAAACCACAATCGCGGAAGTGTTTGAGAGAGAGAGTCTTTTACAGCTCTCTCCCATCTCACCTGGAGATTTTTTTGGATTTCAGAAACCCTCAGTATTTCTGCTGTACTCAGGGAAGAGAAAGACACCAGGCACTGCTGAGAGCAGAGAAAAACGTGATGTGTTGGTTTCTGCTGAGCACTCAGTTTCTCACCCTGTCTCCAGGTCTCAGCACCCCACTTCTCCTCAAGGACACACACGGGTCATTTCACAACCCAGCAGCATTCCCTTGGTCGCAGCATCTCTGTTTCTCTATAGTGCATTCAGGTAACACCAAGATGCTACAGGACAGGGTTGCATCCTGGAGGGCAGCTCCATGCTTGGAAGGACACCCCACGGGGAAACCCAGGTATCCTAACGATGGTATCTCAGTAAGGGAGAGTCAGCTCACTGCTCAAGGAAGGGCAGCAGCTGCATTGCCCACAGCCCCACAGCTC
>NW_010109811.1:0-49469 GCF_000699245.1 Pterocles gutturalis
AACACAGCCTTTTGCTAGCTGTTATGAAGGAAGCTAACTCTGTCTCAGTTTAACCCACGACAATGCAGTTTCTGTCAGCATATTAATTGGCCATTGTTTTTATTTGAATCAAGCTCATACCATCAAACTTTGATATTCATGTAACATTTGAAAAGTCACAAAATTTCATTTTTTAGAAAGAAGAACCTGATATGGATATGGAGAGAGTTATCCATTACTATAAAGTCACAGAAGGACAAGAATAACAATATAACAGTAAGAATGCAATCTCTGCATTCAGGTTGCATATGAATGGCAAAGGATAGTTTAAATCCTTTTTAAATAACTTTTCAACCTTAAAAAAAAAAGTATCTCTCCAATACTTCATTAGTTATTGATATTTTTTTTCCAACACAAATGTCTTCAAAATACAAGTTATATTCAAGCTGCCTGTCAAGTATTACTTACTGTGAGTGCCAACAAGATATTTTCCTCTCTTTTCTAATTGGGCAACACAGCTAATTACTGTTGTCTGTGGAATCATGTTTGACTGGCAGCTTGAATGTAAATGGAAACCATAATTTCAGATGATATTGTACAAACATTTGGAGTAGGGATGTGCAAGCAGTGAAACTTCAACCAAAGGAAATTTATATCCTAGATAATAAAAGTTACGTGTGTTTCATGGGTATCTTATCTCTGATAACAATTCTTTAAAAAATATGTGGATTCCTGCCAAACACCAACAATACTTTCCAAGAATGCTTTTGGCAAACTATTCATCAGAAAAATCAGAAATGTATTAGAAATTACACAGTAAACATGAAAACCACATGTCAAAGTAAAGTAGTCTTCGGATACACTTTAAAGCCCTTCTAGATTAAGTCTATAAAAAGTTAAGCAAACAGGGATGTAATTCATAGTACAAAAGCATAAGAACGAGAAGATGTCAAAACTGAGTTTGAAAATGTCTCTTAAAATACCATATACAAATTAATTTCAGAACTACTAGGATTTTTCATAGAAGGGACCTGTCTTAGGTTATGAACATTACCAATATGTCAGATTTCATAGTTGTACTCCAGAATTGTCTCTCCAAGTTTCTTTCATCTCTCTATCCTTTTTGATCTTAAAAAAGAAAGAAAATAATTGAGTGTGTTACATAAACACCAAGGTCAAAAGACAAGATACTTGGGACTGGAGAGAGAGGAGGAAGTTGAATCCTGATTTTTCTTTCCAAAAAAATTTTATCCAGGACATGAAAAACAGAATTAGACAAAAGCCAGTAGACAGGATGAATATCTGCCTGAAACATTTATTTAGCAAACTGAGTTCCTTACTTCCTTCACCTTTTCTTTATCTAGTTAGCTTAACCACTGCTCTTCAGATCCCCAGATCTTTATTTGCATGCTCATATTTCATTTAATGAAGACATTTGTGGAATGTACAGAATTACCTTTGACTCATAGAAACTGCTGAACAATTCTAACTGCTTCAGCATGCAACCAAGAACCTGTGAAAACACTAAATCCTTTTTGAGAAGAAATTTGGAACCCCTCCTAATTCTGAATTTTTTATATGATCTGTTGTTATCATCAAAAGAACTCAGTAAAAGACCTTTTTAAAGTTTACTCTCAGGCTCTTGTGTTCATGAAACTGACCTCTCTAAATTACATACTTGAAGAAAACAAGGAAAAAAACACATATACCATTTAAATAATTTCAAAAAATAATATTTCTATCTTATAAAATATTTCAAAAAACACAAAATGAAATATAATCACAATCCCAAAGAAAGTCTGAACTTTGCTGAAGTTCTGAAGTCAGAAAACCATTGTTTTCTGTCAGAAAAACATTGTTGAGTTTAGCGAACATGGAAGTTGGAGTTCTGAGTTTTAACTGACAGAGAACTGAACAGAGAAGTTTTTTAAAAAAAATTTGTTCATTGAAGCTAATTCTAAAGGTTCTACCTGGTTGATATGAAGAATTCTTTTTCTAGAGCCAAGACATTCTATGCCTTGTACTCCACTGTACATAGGGACAACCATGTTCTAGAATATCACTCATTGTCTCTTGAAAGACATCATTCGGGAACAATGGCATCTGTCAGGAAATGATGCAAAACATGACTTTATGTGGTGATTCAGACAATGACTGGAGTTGTATTACTTTGAATGGCAATTGAAGTACTGAGTGTTTTCCACTCGTGAAATTTTTGAAAAGCTAAGATACTGCAGAATATGTAATGATTTATCCCTTGTGCCTTCTTTACTTTGAGCCTGGCTGAATAGTCTTACTATCTGAACTGAAGTCCTTAATTTATTCACAAAGTAGGGAGATCTCACATGGAATTATTCTCTCTCGACTGTAATGCTTGCTGGTGATTTGGCATAATTTGTACCACAAGAACCCCACAACTGCGTTTGCTTTATGTGCAAATGATCAGTTGTCTTTGTAATAAATCTTTTTGCATATGCAAAATTGCAAGAGCATGTAATTTTGAAAGCTGTACATTAAAAATAAACATTTTTCACATATTACATGTGCATTTGCATAATGTTTATTTCTGAAAACACAAACCTTGGCTTTATTGTGATTCAACACAGTTTCATCACACCATCCTTTTTTAAAGTTTGTATCATGTACTATTGTTCTTGTCTAATTATTTTGCTATTGATAGGTTTATCTCCTGATTTTGTGAATTTAAGACACCGTGTGGCTTTTAGTTTTTCAGCTCAATGCATATTTTTGATGCAGTAGTCTAGATGGCATTACTGGGAATTGAATTAAAAAGTGAATATATGGGAAAAAACAAACTGATTTATTAAAGGCCAATAATTACATTATATAATGACTCAGCCCAGCAACAGAAGTTAATGTGATATATCTGCTGAGAAGTGAATCTGCTTTCATGACTGGAGGCAAATAGCTCAGCGGGAGGAGGAAGCACATGGGAATAGCTTGCTCACAATAGTCAGCAGCAGCTGATATCTAAGGAGATCGCAGAAGAGATTCCTACCACAATATGCAGAACAGAACCATGACCGCCTAATCTGCAAAATACCTACTAAGCATAGACTCACAGGGAGACCTCAGACCTAAAAAGCACTACCCTTATTTGCAAGGACTTTCCTCTGTAAAAATCTTAAGCATATCACAGGGTTCACAGTCCTGCCCCTTTTCAGTCCTCTGAAAAAGGGCTAAACCCCTCTTCCATTCCCAGGAAAGATGTTTGTCCAATTGCCAGCAGCACGTCTGGTCAGAGATTTGGATACCACTGTATGCCAACTAGTTGTTTGAAAAATGAAGCACTGAAAGGGAAATTGAGTTCCAGCTTTTCACACTGTCATAGTCACTGACCTTTAAGACAACAGCTGCAGGCCATCTTTTACCATCTTTGCAAAAAAGCTTCTTACTGCCTTTATTAAGCATTAGAAAAAATTAAAAAATGCGAGAGAAATATTTTAATGTGTTGCTATTTGAAAAAATATTTGCTATATCACTAACAAAATCTCACTTAATACATAATTTGTACTCCAAATATGGTTCACATTGGGATATATCTTGCTCTCTGATCCCATTGTAGTTGATGCTTATATCAGCAACAGACATATCCTCAATATGATTATTCTGCTTCCTTCCACAAACCCTTTCTTATCCATAAGGCATCTCAGAACTTCTTTTTTGCACAAAAATATTAATACAGATTCTGCCATAGCTGACTTTGCAATATAGCAAAGGCCATTTGGAGGGGATAAGTGACATCATATTACTCAGCGCAATAAATATCAACTGCAAGGTGTGCTGACTGGTACCGACACTACAATAAATAAAAGGCAGAAAATTTAGTGAACCTCGCAGAGTATGAAAGGGGAAATCTTTAGAATGCAAAGTTAGACCTTGTTACCTGGCAAGAAGACTCAGGCCTGATAAATACATGTAAGTTTTACAACTATCAGAGTAGGCCAGTTGTATGCTTGCAAATTTATTATCTGGTAAACATTAATCTTCAACAACCTTGTCTATTAAAGGTAGAAGTGGAGAAATGAAGTATCATATTGCTGAAACCTTTGTGTCATGTTTAAAATCTTCTTCAGAACAGAAATAAAAGTTTAGTTAGTCTCAAACACTTTAACTTACATTTCTTTTACATCTGCTACTACTTCTTACTTTATCAAAGGAATTGGATTTTCTTTGCGGAAGATTCAACTCATGATAAAAGCAAAGAAGACATTTGGAAACCATTTTTGATTTATCATCTAGGAAGCCTCCTAGATCAGACATGCTCTGAACAAATAGCTGTATACAAGATACCAGCACTATGATTTCTGCCTCCCTCAATCACAAAAAAAGGATAATAAATTATCTAAAGACTTTATTCCTTGGAAATATCAAGGCTTTAATTAGAAACCACCAAGTCAACTAGTGCAAACATTTAGTTTATTTGCATATTCTCTAGTTGCAAACTCATAAGTATTTGCTAGTTAAAAGAAAAACAAAACTAATATTTCAAATATCTTTTTTTTTTTTTCTGCATGTAATGGTAAATCAAACATGAGTTCTGAACAGTGGAACAACCTTTAGACAAATAATTAAATAAAATTAAGGTGATATAATATTCAAGGAAATAATTCAACAAGACTTTAAAAAAAAAATTTACTCCCAAACATAAGGTAAGATTCGAGTTGCCGGGTGGCTGGCCTAGCTGTTTGAGTTGTAAGCATATTTGCAAATAGCAATCTGAAATACAGCTCATTTCATTGTATTTGCTCACAACTCACTTTTTCATTTGATCACTCTATTACGAAACTTACTTATTGGAATAGTCACAGAAGTTAACTTAAAGGAGGACAAAGTACATGTTTATGGTCTGTAATTCTCTAAACAGGATTTCTTTTGGAGTACTGTTTTATCTTGCAGACAGAAGTCTAATGTCCACTGGTTGAAGGTGGAAGTCAGTAATGCACAAACTGGAAATAAAAAGCAATTTTTGACAGTGGGGACAATTAACTATTGCAACAGTTTTCCACAAGATACAATAAATTTTTTTTGTCACTTGGAGTCTTTAAATCAAAATGGTTGAGTTTCCAAAAGATATTCTGTTATTCCTCTGTGGGTAAGTGTTTGCTACAGGAAAACTGGATGAAATCTCTGATTTTTTGTGCAGGAATTCAGACAACATGATTACAATGGCACCTTCAAAATGCATTAGCCTTCTAAAATTTGAGCTACTATTAACGGGGATATTTTTAAATTTTATTTGCTTTGTAGTGTATTCTGGTCTAAAAATAAGTGTCATGTTTGTGACATCAATAGAGGCACTATTCAACACCATCATTTTCTTTGCTATAATCACTCAGACACCAAACAGGGAGAGGTTTCCACCTTCTGCCTTCTTGCTGTTATCAGCCACAGGTAATTTGTAGATAACAGTGACTGGCTACTCTAAAGTTTGTCCTTGTAACAAAAAGGAGACAGCTAAGGAAAAGCGGGGATGGGAGGAGGGAATTCTGCACACTCAGTGGCAGTTTTGTCTTGTGATTGTAACCTTCATTGTGAATTAGAGCATTCATTCTGTAGAAGCATCTTGACACCTCGTGAGGGAACCATAATAGTCTATGACATAGCAATCAACAGCTTTCAGTATTGAGTGGCTCTTCCTTACTAGAGCAAATATTCAAATTGGTAGAGCCATTAACTTTGAATAACTATGGAGGTAATGGGAGGGACAACAACGACAAAGGTTTAGAGGTGAAACCTGGAATTTTTCCTATCCACTGACAACTCTTAGCACATAATCCAGATGGGAATTAAGCACATTTGAAAAAAAAAAAAAATTCTTCCCTGAGCAAGGCAGGCCAACTAGCAGCAGAGGCAATAAAACCAGGCAAAGCACCACAGGAGATTTGCTTGATCTAACTGAGATGTAGATCAATCTTAGGATGCCCAAGTGCAGCAATATCTAGTCCTATAGACCACTAATCAAGAAAATAGTGTTCTTCATACAACCAATGTTACTGCAATATCCCTTTTGAAGAAGATAAGAAGAGCTGTTGAGGAAATGTGGTTTTTTTGCAGATTCTTTCATTAATTTTGCTGCTTTAATGGCAACAATAAAATTTTTGCCCCCTTATAATTGTCATAGGGAAGCAGCTCACTTAGTCACATTAATCAGAACATATTACAGCTCAGCGTTGGGAAGAAAGGAAGTTCCATAACTAAAAATGGCCAACCACTGTGTGACATTCTGTTTTCTGCCTGTTGATGTAACTGGAAAACCCCATCCTAATTATGACTGGAGCTTTATATAGTCAAATATACATTTGCTCAAGGTAACTCACTTGTACATTTCTGTACTACCCATTCTGTCTAAAAAATACTATTTCATATGTAAGACGGTTACTCTTAAGAAACAAGCAGTGTATTGTATAATCAAAGCGAATTTTATTTCGAGTCAAGTCACCTGTGCCATTTGTTTATTCACTTTGTCAATTACATTTATTAATTGGGAATTTAACATGTAATGTACAGCAAAATGGTTGCAATGATAATTTTTGAATACCAAATACATAACTAAAAAACAGATGGTGACCGTTGAAAACCATATATAAATAAAATGTAAAATAACTTATTAGAAAACATTCACATATACGTTCATTTGCAATATGCCAGCAAAGTTGCCATATATAGGCTTGTTTAAAATGCGTTTTCTTGTAAATGTGATTTATAATTGTATAATACTAAGAATTACTGCTGACGTTCTCTATTTTTATATGAAGAAATTGCAATAAAGGTACCAAAGTCTCTTCTTAGGTTTATCAGGAAAAGTTGTTATTTAGGGGCTGTGCAGGTAGATGAGATGAAAAAACAAATTGCATAATTGTTGCCTATTTGCGTAGGTTTTGAATCAGCACTGTCTGTGAAACAGGATAGAGCACAATATAGCAGGACTACAAGCAAATTCAAAATTAGGCCACTTACGTTCAGAAAACATATTTTATTTTTCACAAGGAAGGTATGTGACAAAAATACTGCTGTGATTGGAACAATACACCCTCCATGGTTACACTAAGTCAGACTGTCTTTTGGTGGTTACGAAGTCATTGATTTTCAACTCCTTTTCTTTTGAACTAAATCTCTCCCTGATGTACCACCACTGAAATCAACAGTTTTCCTGGGGATATACAGAGCTCATTGACACTTAAAACTGTGTTTTGACATTTTAAAACCTCATTTACAAACTACCACCACATCTTTCTCAAGTTTCTTAGTAACATTTCTAATGAGGCCTGATGATACACAAGGGGCTTTTTTTCTGGGCAAAGACCCAGAAGAAAAGGAAACTCTCCTCCTTTGGATTAACAGTCCCTGCTGAGGAATCCGTCCATTCAACCGGCTTGATCCATTAAGCCATTCCAGATTTAACCTTTTTTTTTTCAAAAAATTAAAACTTCTTTAATTCTGCAAATCCACTGGACAAGTATACCCAGGATTATCAATATATAAAAATATATGAGAAGCAAGAAGACCATTTTAGGATCATATTCTTCTAGACCAGTCAGTGCCCGCCTGCATTTTTTTCTTCTGTTAAAAGTGAGAAAACGACAGCCGAAAGTGGCTGGTGGCTGGTACTTTGTTCTAAAAATCAACCATTGTCTTATCACATCAAAAACCCCGTTTAGTACAAACAGATGGACTAAACTATTTCTGAACAGTTCCTGAATTATTTGACACCTGTATCAGTTTAGTATAGTAAGGGGCATGACGTGTATTTCAGGCTATCATGTCTACATTTCAGCCCCACCCATCACAAAATGCCATTATTCCTTCTCTTCCAGTTTATTTCAGCATACCCGTGGCACAAAACCCTGATGTATCTGATGTAGAAAAAAAATCCCTCACTGTCAATAATGTAGTACTGATCAGAGGCGGTATCCTGAGTGGGTCAACCTTTTGCAATGTGCTATAGGTTTTCACAGAAAATGGCCATCCTTGCCCTCACGAATTTACAAGCTCTTCCCACTGGAAGCCAATGTGTTTGTCTGGTGAGGAGAGCAAGATAATTTCCCTCTCAGATTTCTGAAAGAACTGTACATAAAATGGACAAGTCAGATACTTCTAGAAGAAGACTAACAAGTATGATACCATTTGATGGGAAATGAGGAAAGGAAGACTTTATGAACTTTTTGAAGGAAAAGCTGAAAATTTAGAAATAGAGTATAAGCAGGTTAAAAAGGAACATGGGTTTACCAAAGCTATATTCAGACAGGATAACCCAAAAAGTAACCTAGACAAAAGAAATGCATTAGACCTCATATTTATTAAAATATATAAAATAATCCTACATTGCAATATATTTGTCAAACTGAAGAAGATACAAAGATCATCAAGGAAATGGAAGGTCTGTCTTATGAGAGCAGTGTTCTGAGCACGGTCTTTAAGGCTGAGAGGAAATATGATTCCTATCTATGAATATATCCAGGGTGTACAAGCCAATGAGGGAAAAGAACCATTTAAAGATAAAACGCATTTGAAGGACAAGTGCTGATGCCAAAATCCATTTAGAGTAGAAAACAGAATAAGGTTTACAGCTGCCAGAACAGTGAAGTTCTGGGACCATCTTCCAATGGGAGAATGTGGGAGAGTAATTTACCAGGAAGTTAATTATGTATCTGAAGGGAGATAGATAATGCAGGCCCTGCAGGAGCAAAGGGCTCCCCTCAGTGACTTAGGAGGTTTCTAGTTTTATTTTCTGAACAACAAAGGGAAAGAAAAGCTAGATTTGGGAGCCACACCTTTAAACATCTCTTAAATAATTTTAAAATATAATTAGAAGTACTCATTCACACATACACACTTCAGTGACTTACTTCTAGTTAGAATTCAAGGTTCTTCTTCCTATGCATTATTCACCTGCAAAAAGATACAATATATGCATCTGAAAGAACTTACATCTGACTGAAAAATATCTCTCTCTCCTCTAGTACCAACACTTGTACAAATAAAAAATTTCAGCTGCTTGCAGCTGTGGTGAATGCAGAACTCTGCTGTCATTATATCGTCTGTTCAATGAGGCTGTCCTGGCCTCATCCTTGATGGTGAAAAAAAATCTTGTTTCATGGACTTTTTTTCAGATTCCAGAAACGAGCTGAACTCCTGTGAGGTAGTCCACCACCCAGCAGACTTTGTAACACACTGAATATGACCTATTTATATTGCTTGCCCTTTAGCTTCAGATGACTTGCTTCTTACTCTGTAAAGGTGCAAAACTTTGAAAAAAGTTAACCAGTAGGTCATTGCTAAAAGTGTCATTGTTTTGGGTAAGAGCATGATTAAAATTCACACATTATGGACAGTATGTTTCCTGAGCTGCTGAACGTCATTGATGAGGAAGATGGAGAGGCTGCCGGTACCAGCTGCTGATGTCATGTGCAGGTAATAAGAGCTGCTCCTCAATGTGGCATCCCTTTCTGTCTGGATTTGCAATGGATGGACACAATAGTTAAACAATCTCAACAGAATTTCAGCTGGAAGGATTTTTTGTGGTTTTACAGTTGTGACCATGACACATGAAAGATACACAGTGTGGGCCTCACTTGACATACTACTAATATTCTTCTTATTATTTGTACTATTCTTTTGCCTTCAGCCTTGCCACCCCACCCCAACTAAGACTCAGTTACAATAGGCACTGTATAAACATATAACTTAATGGACCTCAGACAAAAGGAAGTCAGTTGAATAAAGGAAAACAAAAACCAAAACAAAACAAAAGATGACTTTTAAAATTCCCTCACTGGCTCATTGTTCTTCTTCCTAACGGTTACCTTTCTACAGACCCTTACAAATGTTGTTGTCTTTGTTAGTTTTAAGAACTTGCTCCAGGAGTCTTAAATCTCTGGGGAAATCTTTCATTTGAATGTTATTCTAGAACACCTTGAAAGTGATTATTTTTAAGAGCAGTTCTTGTAATTTGCAATGCAATTTTTGTAATTTTTTTTCTTTTTCCCATGGCATCTATTAAAATGTTCTTCTCTCTATTTACCATTGTCCTCATCAACCTAGGTTTTTGACTTTGCTTCTCTGTTACCTAATAGCCAAGACAAGAGGGAAAATGTCTTGACTACAACAACACCACACATATAACACTTCAACCATATCAAATTGCATAAGTAGCCAAATAATGCATCCCTATCCAAACAGTCCTAAATATTGACAAAGATTTTATTTAAACACATTCAAGCTTCTTTCTCCTTCTCTAGCAAAGTCTCTCTAAAACCAGCATTCCATGTCCTGGTAATTTTTTGTTTGAAAGACCGTATGTAAATATCTTTCAAAAACTGCTTGACCAAAATGGTCTGCCAGCAATTTTAGGATTCACTTCACACATTCAGAAGCTATAACATTTTGACATATTAGTTCAGTTGGGTTTTGAATGGTTCACCAGTCTTCATTTTCCAGCAACTCGATGTTTATGGCATGTGCTCAATTGTTTTAAGGCATGACTAAAAAGTGTAAAACTGGTCTATGAAATCACTAGTTCAGGAAAAATTCTCTGCTCTGTTGAATTCAATAAGCAGTACATATATTCACTTTGTCTATTACTTTTTTTTTAAGCTTTTGAGTGTTTCAGAATTGTAGGGTTGGAAGAAGTACTTATGCAGAAATACCAATTTTCTGCACGCAAACTTTATAGCACAGAAAATACTTTTTTATGTGAAAATGTGGATCTCTACAATAATTACAGCTTTGCAAAGCAGACCACAAAATTGTACCTCCTTCCTCAAGACCACTGAGAGGGGGAGAAAAGAGGTGAAAAAACACCCTATCTCTATACTCATCATCCTGCAGCAGGGAAAACAAAACTGAACAGAGCACTGTAATTTGGAGTTCTGAGGTCAAAAGGAGTTTAAAGTCTGTTGCCCTAGAATAGCACATACAAAAATGCCTTTTCTTCATGGACTTCTTCAATCTGTACATCATGAAAGCATATTGAAATAAATACTTGAAATAACATTTCCCCTTTGGATATTAACAGCTTCTTCAAATAATCTGTTTTTTCTTAATGATGAGAGAGGTACAAACTTTAAGAAAACTGGTAGATGTTTATGGCCATTTTAAACTAATTGTATTGACTGTATCCTGTTGAACTGATTGATCGTATCCTTTATAATTTTCTTGTCTAGCATTCTGTCTGTGCTGAAATTTTTTGTAGTGGTAGTGGGCTTCCCTGATCATTTCAGTACCTTTTAAAGTGAGATCAAGTGAGATATGTCAAATTCCCTTTTCTGATCTCAGCTCTCCCTGGTTGTGAGGAAGACATAACAATTAAAAAAAAAAAAGAGAAGTTGTATTGAGTTCTGGGCTTTTTCTTAAAAAGCTGCCTTTCAGTTGTATTAAAAGTGTCAAAATTGACTAAATGGAAAAATAGGCTTTCTTCCTCTTGATAAGTTCAAAACAAATTGGAGGCACATGCATTTTCAGTTTCAGTACTGGTAGAAAGTATTATATCTAGTTTTACAGAGCTCTGCTAAGCAGGTATGTCTGCATCACTCGAAACGGTATCTAATCTTCCACAGATGGCAATTATTTCAGAGGAATGGCTAGGGACTTAATTAAAAGACTGAGAGTTAGCAAACTAAAATGCTGGAGAAGCACAGGAAAAATCTATATATTATGCAAGGGACCCTATAGAATATTTAGGAAGCAAAAAGTGTTTCTTTAAATTTTCCCCTCATTTCCTCACAAAAGGTTTACTGTGAAACAAAGGTTAGGTATCCTATGTTTAAAATTATATTTTAGCTAACTGAACCTACTACACAAAAAAAGCAAAATATCTTTGACTGTACGATATTGATTTTACATGAAAGCACATCAGTTAGTGAAATGCAAAAACCAATAAAGCATCACCCCTGGCTGGGATAGATATCTCTAGACACAATTTATTTTTACATTTAAACCAATTATTGGGCTTGTTGCATTTAAAAATGGCCACCATATATCCTTACAAGGGCTTTTTTATTTAATCAAATCAATTGCATTGGTCTGCATATTCCATATTAAACACCAATCTTAAATTAAAGCTGACACATTTTGAAGACCATGGTACAAGTTTCTAAGCAGAAATAAATTCCACAAGGCTTTCTTTGTGTGTTTTTATGCCCAAACATGAATACAAATATTGATTACATTTTAACATGCAATTTATAAGCTATTTCAATGCTTATTTCTTCCTAAAATTTGTTCAATAATAATAGGAACTTATAGAAACAGAACACTCCCTGAATTTCTTTCTGTTGTACTGGAATATGACGATGATTTTCATTAATAATGGAATGACAGAATAAAAATACATCATTAGGCATAATTGTTGATGAAGAATCTATGACTGAAAGGATGTGTGACTAATTTACTACTTTTCCAAATGCAGAAGTAGGGACAAGGTTTGTTTCCTTTGTGCACCTTACTCAAAAAAGTTTATATCTACCATGAGTTTGTTTTCACTCCCAAGTGGTGTCTACAAAGAGAGGCAGCGAGACTGTAAACTCAGAGGGGCCATTCACGTGGATAAAGCAAATATGTGTATAGCGTAGGACTGATGCCGAGTATTCTCTTGGTCCACTGAAGACAGTGGCAAAGCTCCAACTTTGTACAAAGAGGCTAGTCTTTATTTATCCAGCTGCCTTTACCCTTAACTGCATCTCCTCTCTATGCCTGGTAGAAAAACAGCCGTGCCACTCGGAAGAGAATTCTTGCTTCTCTCTGGCTCATCGGTTTCCCAGCTTTAAAAGCTCTATTGACATTGTTTGTACTTTGTAACTTCTCTCTGCAATAGTTTTCAATTAGCTTTAGATGCATTATTCAACTCTCTGAAGCTTTCCAGTTTACACAGAGTTTGCCTCAAAGTGAAATGAAAGAATCCAGACTTTAGAAATATTATCAAACATTCAAACTGTTCGCAGCCCTGTTAACACTTCTCCATCTCTCCATATTGCTATGTGCATACCTTGCAGCCAAAAGAACAGCGTAAGAACCAAGGAGGGAATTTGTCAAATACTCCAAATAGCTGCACATCACTACAGATTATGACTGCTTGGATTTAGGGAACATTTTTTTGGCTGAGGAAACATTCCAATGGGATAGATTAATCTATGTAAACCACACAGCTCAGCTGAAACTGCTGTTCAGCTTTCTAAATTGCCACCTTCGTCTTCTTTCAGCACAAAAATGTGCATTTCTTTCTATAATAAAGATATTTTATAATAGCAATAAGGCAACTCCAGGGTGTGCGGTTATCACGAGATAATCATACCCTGGAGGGATTGCAGCTACTTGGCTGTGCCTCATAACACCCCATGTGTGTGTTTATCTCATGATAACCCTACTCTCTTTTGTATCTTATTGCTTAATTATCCTCTGCTAATGCAAAATACTAATTTTTTGTCTGAAACAATATGTGCAAGAATGCATTGCTAACAATCACTGGAGGACATTGACAAACAACGCTGTCACTACTTTGTACTCTCAGTCAGACATTTACATAAAGAACCAATTTTGGATATTTTTTTCTAAACCAGTTCAAATCCTTTTAGGCAACACCAAATAAAACACTGGAAGCAGGCCAAGTGAATATCTATAAAAATGTAATGTATATTCTTACAGTGATTTATATGGTTTTACTTACAGAAAATACCAAAATTCTTTCTTCTGTATTTACATCTCTTTACTTTTCTAATTCTAATACATAGAATGGAGTTTGTTGATTGTTGCTTATGGACCCTGAAATACTTCATATCCCAGGATCACCCATTTGATATTTATTTGAGGATATAAATTTTTTTGTTGATGTGCATCTGAGAATTAATAGCTACATTTCAAATAACATCAGGAGAAAATTCAGAGATGGTAGAGACTCTGACCATCACTTAAGCTGGTGGAACTTTTGTTCATTGCATCATGCAACAAATGTAAGTCGTAATACCTGTGTTCCACTGATGTTGAAATTTGAGATATGAAATACTTACAAATAATGTCCAATAACTCTTCAGTTGAATAAATATCTAAAAATCACAGCAATCACAATCCATTAATAAACAAAATAAAAATTAGTTTACAGTTTTACATGATAGACTTATTCTGCAATTTAGACTGAGAGTATTATAAACATTGTAAAAGCTAACCTAACACATCAAATAGTATGTGTAAGAATTGTCTTTTCTTCTTTGAATAAAATCTATACATTGAAAATTGGTTGCTGGTCAAATGATAATCTAACATATTAAGATGACATCAAACTGCAAGAATTAAGTGGTTTTCTCCTTGGGTAGTATTAGCAGAATAGAAAAAGAAACCTATAGAGTATCCAATAATGACCAGTAATTACAAGACAAAATTTTAAGTAAACAAATATAAGAGGAGAAGACAAACAGTAAATTATTTTTTGAGATAAATACTTTTTAGTGCAATACAAAACATACAACAAAAAAATGTAATCCTGGGAATTCAAAATGTAAATTTTTCTATATCTATCTTATATGTGTGTGTTTTATAAGTATACGTATGTAGACATAAATATATGTTTTCATTTTGTATTTTATAATATACCATTCTTTTCCACACTGCTTACATTGAACAAAATTCTACTTTTAATAGTACTACCTGAATAGATCTGCAGGCTTTGGCCTCTTATTTCCTTTGTTATGAGCTACAGTTAATGAAATCAAGATTTCTCCTCTTAGAATATCTATTTATATACACTGTTTCTATGTAAAATGCTTTCATGTTCCCTGTCCTCCCGCTCAACCAGCTCCTCTGAAAAGCATGCATGTTTATCTCTCTTAACATTGCTTACAGATCTCATTTTAAAATCCTTTGATTATTTTAGATGGCCTTCTCTGAATTCTAGTTTCATGGTGCCAATGGAAGAGAATTGCCTTAATACAGTCATCCTCAGAAGTTGCTAGCTCTGCTGGCTGTCTTGCCTGTGGCACTCCTGGCAGCGCTTCACACTGCACATTCTTGGAAAAGGAATCAAGGGGCATATTCCCAATCAACATATACCAAAAGAATTATAAAAAATACCATCGATACAGGATGATGCTGATATGCAAAAACCATACCAATCACAGCAGCTGCTGTTTTAGAACAAAGATCTGAGCTTACAATTTCTTTATCTTAATAGAAAAACACCTATAAAATTGTGCAAGGCAGGAAGAGGCTCAGAGAGAAAGCTACATGCACTAAAATTAGTAGGATTTTCCCCTACAGTGACCATAATACACTTATACCTTGATGGAAAACAAAAGAACAAATCCTTGAACCAATGTGAACGCTGCTTTGAAGATGTCCTTCATAAGTGACAGCTAGAAAGAGCTTTACAAGTAAAGAACAGTCCATCATGCTTTGCTTGTCTTAATTCCACTCCTTTTTTATTATTTATGCCATTAAAATTCACAGCTTAATCTTCAAATCGAACATCAACTTGCCAGCAGTAACAGAAATTACTCTGGGTAACCAGACAAAAAGTTTTGTGGACTACAACATGGTAAGAAATCTACCTGAAATCTTGATCACTTGGCAACTGAGAAGAATTGGACTTCAGTTACCACAGTCAGATTTTCATCTGTTGTTTCTTCAGCTTTCCTGGAGAATTTTGCTAGCCTTTACCTTGAGCCACACCTTATCAACAGACTGCAGGACTGTTCCTCCTCTGTAGAAACAATTTTCCTGTATTAACATTAGCTGTCAGCTAACATTTAAACATGACTAAATTAAAATAGTCCACCAAGTTCCAGAGAAAATGTTTATTATGAAAAATTTATCATGGGTATTATAGAAATAAATTTTGGGTAAGAAATATTTCACTTCAAAGAGCATTATAAAGCATGTGCACCTCTCCTGTAATTTTAGTTCAACATCAACAAAGATCTTACATGGCTATTCCTCACTGAAGATTTTGAGGGAACATATGATGTAATAAAGTCACTTATAATAATTTGTAATGGAGAAGTCCTGTTTTGACACATGCCATTTTCTGTGGTCTTTTTAAATTCAGAACAGTACTGGATATATTAAGGGTAATGCTATAGATTATTTCTGTGTTGTCAAACAATTCCTTATTTCTTTACGCTGAATTAGACCAAAGACTAAATAATCTTTCATACCAAAAGCTAAAACAGAGTATGTTGGATTCTGGTTCCAGTCCTTCGCTCATTTATGAGCTTTGCATTAAAAGGCTATTGAACTAAAAACAAAATAAACAAAACAAAACTATTGTTAGGTAATGAGTTTGCATTCCTTAAATTCAGACAGCTAAAAGATTTTACATTTCTTTGTTAAATGCACCCTAACACTGAGTATTTGAATGAAAAAACTGCATCATTTTATGCTGACTTCACTGCTGCTGATGTACGCAAAGGCCCCTGGATCAGTTGAGCCAGTACCCAGGCCAGTGTCATAAGTAAATTTAAGACAAGAGCTAGACAAGACTTTACCCAGGGTGCAGACAGAAACAGTTCCACATTGAGTGGGAGGTGTTCTGGATGACCTCCAGAGATCCCATCTCACACTCCTTTCCATGACTCTGTAAGGAGAACTGCAGTCACTGTTAAGAATTTTCAGGTTACAGAAGGTTGAACCTAGCAAACCTAGTAAATTTAATTGACTCAAGACGGTGTGGATTTTGGACTGAAATTCGTGACTTTTAAATCTGTGTTCCAGCGTAGAAGGAAACTCTTTCTTGCTTATTTTTACTAAAGAAAACCCTACTGCTATGTAGTCTTCCTTCAGGACTTTACAGGGGTTTTTTAAGTGCCCTTATATAATTTTAGATATTTTACATTAATTAATATTTTCCCTTTCTAAAGCTGTTTGCATTTTTCAGCTAGCAATTAAACATTTTTCTCACTTCCACTTGTTATTAAAAGTTCTCTAACTTTTTGTCATAGATGACCTTTATAGGCTCTTTATTAAATTTCCAGTGTTTTGTTTCTTTTGGACATTTTTGTTTGTAAATCTAGCAGAATGTTTCAATTTTTCTGTTATTCAAAATCTCTCTTTATTGAAAAGTGAAGACAGAAAATGATAGCAGATCAGATCTCTCAAGCTATAAACAAGACTAAAGAAAGTACCTGCCCTCAGGAGATTATGTGAAGTTGTCAAGGCAATAAGATCTATCTCATAACACTTAACTGATAGGATTTGCATGCCTCGTGAGGGTTTACTGTCTTCCTGACTACTGAGGAAGTCCATTCATAGCTGCAGTCCAGGTTGCCCATTTACACTGGTCAACCACAGTTGATGATCAAGACCTCATTATCAAAGATCAAAGAAAATTCTGATTACTGTATAAATCTGATACAAACAGCTGTGGAAGCAAGTCAAAGGTTCTGATGGTCTGTGATAAAGACCTGAAAAAGCATTGAACTGTATGCTAATAATGTAACAAATATTAAATATGAAGACTAGAATTTCCAGTCTTCGGCAAGTAATCTTCGGTGTGCATAAATTCCCTGTAGAAGTGAAAACTGAATTACATTCTAGCCAAGATTTCGTCTCTGAATACAATTTTTAAACTAGAATCTCTTTAAGTGGAGGCAATTAGAGTATCTTTGCACCCTATATGCTTGACAATATCCACCTAAAATGCTGACATGATATGCCTTAGTGGGGATTCTCTCAAAACCTACAGACCCAAAAGCTTCAGTGTCACAGAACACAAACAGCTATGCTTTTGGATGCCATTGGTGACTGACCCTTAAAACAAATGGTTAGTCCTCCTGTGAAATTTCAGGTATGTTCCTGATAGATTTAAGAAACTGGAGATATATTAACAGCACATTTGTGCTGCAGTCACATTATTTCAGTCCAAAAATATTCACAGTCAGCATCTCCTATGAATATTACAAAAAATCTGTTTAATGAAAGTAATAGCAATGGCTTAAGGATAAGTCTTAATATATCCTCTCTTCAGTGTGAAAAATAGATTTTTAAATAACTGAGGTTTTTTTGTCTTAAAATGTTGCATTTGTCATCATTGTTAAGAAAAGATTATTTTAAAAGGTTAAGACATTTTTACTGAGGTCCTTCAAAATATTAAACTCTAAATTTCAGTTCAGCTGAACACCGATATGTGCTCAGCAGTTTACCACAGTAAAGAGAAAAAAAGAGCTACACTTACGTAAAGCTCACTCAGATTTGCCAAGGATGGCCTCTCAGTTTGTATTTTCATGCACGAGTCCTGCAGTACAGCTACGCTCCCCTTAGGAATGTTGCTTCAGCTTCCGTATGGCCAGGCTTTTCTCCTATATTCTGTTACCTTTACATATATTTATTATGTTGGCCTTATTTCAGCAAAGGACTTAAGCATATATGTAAATTCATTCCTTCACAAAATATATTTATCTTTGTCCTTAACTTTAAACATATCCTTATGTTGCATTTCCTTCAGCGAAATGTAAGTACGCACTGAGATACTTTTGTGGAACAAAGATCAGATTAAGGTACTGCTGGCCATAACGAGAGATTAAGATCAGGGCCTTAACTAGGTTTTAAGAAATGAAAGACAACATTGTTTCTGAAAGGAATGACAGACTCCAAGGCCAAATTCTGCCCTTGATTTTGTAATACCAATACTTTGCTTTTTATTCCCAAAGGAAAAAAAGACTGCTAACTAAATACTTATAAATTAAGACTAAATTAAGAGCATGGAGCTAGCATTAAGAAATTCCATTCTGCACTGCAAGAGCTATAACTCTGGATAAAATTTGGTATTTGTAATTGTATGGCTCCCAATTCTGCCAGTACCCTAAATATTCAGGAACTTGATTTATTCTTTTATTATTTTTAATTATGAATGCTTCCACACACATTTTTATCCTACATTGCTATTAGAATCAACCTGGAGACTGGATAAATTTTTCAGTAGAGTTCCATATCCATGGTACACAAATGTCCACATTTTTCATCACTGTTCCTACTCATGCTTCAAAATGCAGACTTGCTTACCTCCAGGGACTGCCAGAGAGCTTCGATTCTTGCAAATGCATGATTTTCACAGTGGATATCCCGAAAACATTGGAGTTCATAGAAACCACAGGGCTGCTATGGTTCCTTGAACCTTGAAGAGATGCAGGAGAACCACATTCCTCTGAGTGAAAAGTGACTCCCAGTGAGACCAATGTGGTCTCAGAATAACAAAGCCAGCACTGCAGTAAGAAAAAAAAAACAAAAACAACAAAAAAAAAAAACTACTACAGCAGAGGCTTCTAAAACTTATTTTAGACACTGATTTTCATATTACTTGAGAGAAAAGAACTAAAATTTATTCTGCACAACACTACCATTTATAACTTTTTGATAAGTAAATGAGTGGTCAAAGAGAAACATGCACGGCATTGCTGCCCATCTGCTCTCTGCCCCACTGGCTATCGCTAGCCAGAGAGTGGAATCAGGTGCCCAGACGAAAAGATGGAATGAGAAGGTCTACAAAGGGGGGGTGGGAAAACAAAACATAACAAAAGGGATTTATCTTCCAAATTAAATTCCATAGTTGAAGAAAAATATTTTATAATATTTTTCAATATGTGGACAATTCCTTTAAGGCCTAGGATTCACCAGGCTGACAGTACTGGATAAATAGCCCTAAGATAGTATGCTGAAATTTTCTGTAGTATTCAGTGTCTGAAATTACTTTTTAAGTGTTGAAAAGGTTTCACTTCAGCATCTGAGAACAACAGCCTTTCCTTCCCTGGAACAAGTACACCACATCTCAAAACTTAAACTAGTCGTTCATAAAGCTAGTTGGGCTTCCTAGCATAAGACTGGTTTTGACCCCTTTCTTTGAAAAATGTCCTTTCTCCTGCTCCTTCTTACATCACATAAGAAATGGATCTTGCCATTCATAGTTTATGCTTAAAGTTTTCATCTGATTTTGCACACTAAAAAGTAATGCCCTTTTTATCTGGAAATTGTTGATGTATGGTTTCAGACCATGTGTCTGAGAGATGATTACAGTCTGTGTGATAATCAAGCCTCCCTGGACATATAGTTGCATTTATTTTCTGCATAGAAGTCTTCAAAATGGTGCTTTTCTGAGTAAAGTGAAGTTTAAGACATGTCTATGTCAGAAAAAACAGCTGAAAAGAAAAAATACCTTCTCTCAAGCATGCAAAGCCATTTTCACCCTTGATTTTTGTGATTTCATTTCTCTAGCATGAGATTTTTGCAGGAGTTTAACAAATTAAAACATAAACAGTTATCCACAAGATCACTAGGCATCAGAAAAAGAACACAAGGAGAGTTCTAATCCCAGAGGAAAACCTTGTTTAAGTGATTAAATCCTTGCAATGGAAATCTTGGAAATCTCAGTGAGTGGAATCTCTCATTGTCAGAACTTTCAATAAAAGAGCATCTGCAGATACTGAAAGCATTAAATAAAAATTACCAACAAGCTGTCTTACCTGTGTGCACTCGACAGAAAGGAAGGGCAAACATGAGCAGGTAGTGCTTGTACATCAGTCAAAACTCTGACAGCTACCGTGTAACATCTGACAACACTGACATGTGCTGTACTCCCTAAGACATTCCTCTAACTGAACCATAAAAAGACAAATAAATTAGTAATAGTACCTCACCTGTCAATGTCCTTTCTTGAAGGCTTCTCACGCTGTTGATTAGCATTGTTTGAAGTGATTCATCAATACATTTACTTTCTGAGGAAAAAAAGGATACTGAATCATTTTACTACTTTTTAAAAAACAGCAAAATAAGGGGCACCTGGTTCTTCATGATCATTTATTCATTTCTAGGAAATCAGCATAATGTTTTCTTACTAGTCAAACGTTACAGATCAGATTTTGTCTCCATTCTGCTGTGTTGAAGCTGAAGCTCTCTTAACCAAACCAGTGTTCCCATATATTCCCATATAAGAAAGAAATCAGATGGTCAGCCACTACCTGTCAGATTTTGTCCATATGTCTGCTGCACAGTAAGTCAGGATAACATTCTTCTATAGTAATTTATTTTTTCAGAAATTAAATACACTTGTTAGTTATTTTTTTCATGGTCTATCTTTTAGCATCTTGAGGCATAACTGTTGTGAAAAAGAAGGTGACCTGCACCCTGAATGTGCTAAAGAGCATTAGTGATCCTGGCAAACCTCACCCAGAGCCTTCACCCACAGCCCTGCCCACGGGCTCCATCTGAGCATGGGCCATGCCCATCAGAGAAAAGGAAATCTCTGTGAGTAAGAGGAATATTTGCACAAGTCTTTAAACCTTAATTGACATTTAGTTTTGATGGGAAAAATAACTGAATAACATGTGTTGGAGTTTTCAATTGCATTAAAGTCAAAGTTTGTCTTTAAAAAAAAAAAAAAAAAAGAAAAGAAAAAAGGCCGTGAATGGACTGGTGTTTTCTCAGGGTGTCCGTAAACAGGCAGATGCAGCCTTTCATACAGACTATGGTAATAAAACGATGGTTTATTGGTAAAAAAGTTATGCACGTAAATTAGGAAAAAATTTGGATTTTTTTCTGCACTTCTTTGGCAAAGTGAAAAAAAATTCAAAACAACTGTGAATCTGACCATTGTCAAAGACCTTTTGTCCACATTTCCTTGTTCTACTCAGAAAGCACAAAACAAGTGAAAATTTTTTCCTTTTTTTTTTTTTTTGCAATAGTCCAAACTCTTCAAAATATATTTGGATGGCATTTGAATTCTTTTACTTCTGTCTTATATTTGCTATATATTACCCAGTTTGATAATGATTCAGGACACATACCTAGCTTTCTGTTTTCAGTTTTTCTGTTAATCTCTGGACTATATTATCATAATTGGACAAACCAAATAAGCCTGATCTGCTGACTTATACAGAAAAGGAAATATTCAATTTTATGATATTTTGTATTTTTATTCCATTCTTTTACGACCTATGGTATCAGCCTGAGGAACAGAACACGTGATCACCAAGATGTGTATGTTACATAGACGTCTGACCACCATTGCAGAATTCTGCATCATTGCACTCCACCATTTAACTACTGCATCCTAGAAACTTAACCTTTTTCACCATTGAGAATTATCATTCTGTATGGCATAGTAAGGTGAAAAATTATTTTGTCCTCCCACTGGATTGTGGAATGCTGCTTATATGTTTAAGGGATTGTGCCAATATTTTGTAAGACACTATTTAAGCAAAGTTTATTCAATTGTTGCCTGACTTTCTGAAAATTTTGTATTTTCTATCTAGGACAGGACTGTATTTGTTACCTTTCTGCCTTGGATCATGCTGAAGCCACTGAAGTAGTGGAATATCATACTAATCACTGAAAGGAGGAATTCCAGAATCACAGAATATAGCTACTTATTTACAGCCTCAAATAAATCATATGTGCACACTACTGTGATTTACATGCTTCTTGTTTCACAGCCATGTATAGCTAACACTTCTATGGCCACAGCATAAATCTGCATAACTTGTTCTTATCCATAGTAGGCTACTACTTATGACTCTTCTAGATTTAACTTCTCTCTAGTAGGTAACTCTGTTTCTTTTCAATGCACACTTAGGTTTTTCCTTGGTTTAAGTTCAGTGGGAACGTTCACCTGATTTCTGGAACTAGGAAGTGCTTCCAGATTTCCTAGTCACGGTTAGCCAGGGTATCCAGCTCTTTCTCGGATGATTTATAAATGATGCTTTCAGACTGTCACATTATGAGGTTTTAAAAGTTTCCTGTGATTAACAATTGCACAGTAATCCAAATTAACTTGAAGAGCAAGCGAAACACACTCACTTAGCTGTCATAATGATATTTTAGGAACTTTTAAAACTTTATTCTCAGATTACTCCGGACTGCTTGCATTAGTGAGCACTAATCTTTCGCTGCCTTGTCTTACCCATATGATTTCTGAAGATAATATATTAGCATCTAACAATCCCTCCAGGCTTACCTCCCTTGAACTCTCTCAAATTTATGATTAATCTCCCACTGAGTAGCTATCTGCTTCCAGCAGCCTTTGAGTCTCAGTCTTATTTTTTAGGAAACATATTTTCTTTTCAGTTATGAAAGGATCTTACGTTCTCATTAACTCTCCACTATTCTGGGCCTTGTTCTAAAATATTTCTTTCTGCAGGTTAGGGAAGGCAGAATAAATTCTTCATTGTAAATATAGATAAAGCCTTAATAAGGACTCACTTTTCTTATTCTTTATGCACTAATGAAATTTTGTGGATATTAGGACTGATAGAAAAGTCTAAAGCTCCTAATTTGCCAAAGAAGTGTAGAAAAAAAAATCATAAATATCATTCTGATGTTCAGGATGTTTTAGGTCATTGGCATTTATAAATGGGAAAGTTTTGAAAGCCATTTAGTTACTTACACTAAGAAGTATTGATATGTGAAAATGGCTTCTCATTTCAAAGAAGGAGTGTTGAGGGATTTCGCACACCAATCTTATGATCATCATTTACAACTTATTCTTTTTGTCTTTACGTAGATGTAAATAAGCAATCTACACAAACCAAAATAAACACAAAAAACCCAAACACATGAGTGCACACGTAAGAAATTCCATCAAGCCTACCTGCTAAGCATGAAACACTGCTATTTCATAGTTGAAAGGGGACATAAAGGAGAACAGACATACTGTTGTGGTGACATGACTAAATCAGGCTCACTCCCTTGCTCTTCACTTGCCATTGGGGTTAGTAAGCGTACTTTATGTTACAGTCCTTTTAAAATAATATGTTATAATGTGACATTCATTGGAAACCATGCAAAAGCAACCTCTTTCTAGACTTTGTTGCCACCATATGCTCATCTCAGAATGTTTTATAAGCTAGGCACTGTACAAAACAACAAATATATTTTTTTTTAAAGTGGTTGATTTAAAAGGTTGCTTTTCCTTGAAGCAATCTTTCAATTTGTTATGCTTGATTTAGGGTTTTCAAAAATTTTGCAATTATTTTACTTAGTAATTAAGGCAATCATGGCAATATTTTGTGACTGCATGTGTGATGCATATGGTGCAATTTGTGCAACCCATGTTCCATTGGTTACAGAGAACGTGCTTTACATATATTACTTGAATCCACGTAGTGGGATTTTGCATGCCATGTGAATGAAGCAAAAGACAAGCTAGTCATCACTCTTACCTAGGTAGAGGGCATGGTGCAGCAGGACTCAGAGAGAAAAATGAAGTACTCATTGAAGATGAAATATGTTTTCTGTTTCTTCGCCAGACAGATAATGCAGCTGTAAAAATTCTTGGCCAGATAGCAGCTGTAAAGAATATAATGCATAATAATATGTCAGTAATATTTACTTTAGAAAGTGAGTTTATGATTAGGTATTAAGTATGAGTGGTGTTCTCTTCAACTCCTGAATATGATGACAATTCCAGAAAATTATAAAATCCAAAGGATAGTAAATGAAACATTGCACTTGTTATGAAGAAAGAGTAATTTTTAATGCCAATAACAAATGAAAAAGATTTGAGAGAAGAAGAAAAAATTAAAACCAGAAAGACTGGAAACCTCAATTGTTCATACCTAATGTGAGATTTTGCTCCCCATTTTTATAGATCATGCTCAGGAAATTGCTTGAAAACCAATTCCAACAAATGGCTCTGTTCATCTCTTCTATGCATCTCTGTTTTATTTTATGAAGGCATTGTTATTTACCTAACAAAACTGAACATTAGAGATTAATTACTTGTGAAGTACATTTGATGGCCTTGAGGTTTCTTTGGGTGGTAATGGAGGCTAGGCTACCCACTGTATCATAAAAGTTGTGTAAATTTAATTTAAACACATTTATTTCACAAGGCCATTTCCAGGCTAGTGGAGCTCTTTGTTTTTCATATCTCTTATAAAGAAATCATGGATTCACACCAGAAAGAAAGCTAGGAAAAATACTATCATTTATACTCCGTGTTACAAATTCATCCATGAGATACTCATTGATGTCAGTAACCAAAGAGGGAATTTGGTCCTGATAGTCTAGCTTTATCCCCAGAATAAAACCAGACCATCTCTGATTCATTTCTCTTGTAAAAATGTGCGTGTCTGGGGGAAGAATTCAGAATGGTTTTGGAAATAAGGATTCTACTAGTAGATATTGAGCCTTATGCATCTGCTTGTGGGCATGCAGGTGTTTCTATGGTTTATTTCTTTGATACTTTCAAAGTCAAATGAGGACAAGTTCTCCTTATTCCAGCTTCCATTTCTTTATTGTTAAAAGGAATGAAACATTCTCTCATTTCTTTAGAATAGACTTAAGGCAAAGAACCGTTGAACTGTTTTCTAGTTCATAAGTGTCTTTGCAAGAAAAGCTTACTTGCATCTGGCTGAAAATCAATGAGCATTCAATCTTGGTCTGAATGGACTGGACCTCTGTCACCTTTCACTGAGTTTAGGAAAGATAAAACAAATAGACCTCCTCCACTATGGAAAGATATGGCTTCCTACTTGGGAAAATAAATAATGGTTTTCTTCACCATTGTCTCAACAGTTTAAAACAGAAGTAGACATCCACTTTTTCCCTACTCAGTCATCTTCCAGTGCTAGAGAGCAACACCATGCCATCTCAGTGTGGACCTGTTCAGCTTCCTGTGTGCCACAGCTTCGCTCCCCTCCATAATCCTCTGGACATGTTGATCATCATGAATAGCCAGACAACAACAGTTTAAGGAAGAATTTAAGAGTGTAAGATTTTCAGTCCTGCAAACCGGGATTTTTCAAGTGACCCAGTGTTTCCCCTGAAAGGATACTTGACATGCTGAAGAAGTTCTGGGCGCTGGGGGTTTATCCTAGTGTCGTGGTTTAACCATAACTGGCAATGCAGCACCACAGAGCCACTTGCTCACTCATCCCCAGTGGGATAGGGGAGAGAATAGGAAGAGTACAAGTGAAAAAACTCACGGGTTGAGAGAAAGACAGTTGAAGAAGTAAAGCAAAAGCCACATGCTCAAGCAAAGCAAAACAAGGAAATAATTCACCACTTCCCATCAGCAGGCAGGTGTTCAGCCGTCTCCAGGAAAGCAGGGCTCCATCACACATAGCAGTTACTTGAGAAGAAAAATGCCATAACTCTGAACATCCCCCCCTTTCTTCTTCTTCCCTCAGCTTTATATACTGAGAATGACGTCACATGGTATGGAACATTCCTTTGGTGGGCTGTGGTCAGCTGTCCCAGCTGTGTCCCCTCCCAGACTCTTGTGCACCCCCAGCCTACTCACTGGTGGGGCAGTGTGAGAAGCAGAAAAGGTGCTGATGCTTTGTAAGGACTGCTCAGCAATACTGAAAATATCCCTGTGTTATCAAGACTGTTTCCAGCACAAATACAAACCATAGCCCCATACCAGTTACTATGAAGAAAATTAACTCTGTTCCAGCCAAAACCAATACACCTAGTCTGGTTTGAAAAGGTCATTCGTGTTATCTGAATCCTTTCAAGTCTAGATAACGTTTAGCAGTAAGAATGTTATTGGGTTTTGTCCAGAATAAAACATTAATTTCTTATGGCACAATGTGATATCAACAGTTGCCTCAGTAACCACAATTACTAATAATAATTTTTAGCACTTTTTAATGAAGATTTCTGTATATCTTACACATTCATTAAGCATCAAACACCTCTGTATCTCAGGTTATCACTAGCAGATGAAAAAACTGAAGCAAGAGGCCTAGATTCACCCCTCTTAACTGTCGATGCAATCATTTAAGTTAAAAATGTAGACTTCTGTTACACAGAGACCGGGTTGTTCCAGAGGGTGATTCAGTCCTTAGCCAGTCTGAACTGCAGTTAGGTGCTTCAAAACTTGTGTGAGATGAAATTGGGTACTAAAGATTAAGTCACTTAACTATCCTTTAATTCTCAAAGCACCACAGAAGATATGCAGCTAATCTAAGAACTGACTTTCAGACAGTTCTAACTGCCTTCCTTTTTCTTCCACCGATCACTCACACAGGGGAAAGAGATGCAGCTATGGATGGGACAGTCCTATCAAATCTGAGGCTTCCACTCTGAAGTCAAGACATATTTTAATAATAGCCTCCCAAACCACAAATTTGAAGAATCTAAAATGACAATATATGTGGTGAGGAAAAGTAAATCCTTCTTTACCTCTAAAACTAATACCTGAGCAGCAAAAATAATTTTTAAAAAGCCTTTTTAATTATTCTCCAGAGTAACTTTTTCTGTTAGGATCACCATATGTACCCCATTACCCAGTGATCTCACTTTAAATTTGTGTGGCACATTAGGGCCTTATTGTTCTGGATTGCAAAGGGATGCATTAAAAAGCCATATATTTTGTTATTTATGTTTCCTTAGCAATTATAAAAAAACAACACACCATGCCATTAACAGTGATTAGTACTAAGGTCACCTTTTCATTTTAAGAAACAGAATAAAAGCCTCAGAAAGCTAATAAAATGCAGCGTAGAAGTGTCGCTGGATGGAAGTCTGTGGAGAGGAAGCTGCAGAAATTTAGACTTGTTTGCTGCTACCATCATAACATGAATTAAATGATCAGTTACTAAGGCAATACCAGAAATACTGTCCTCTGTTTGTCATTAGGTTTCTTTGTCTTCCACTTAACTTTCAATTATAGGCTTTAATATCCAACATTAACTAGGATTTTGGTCAATCTATACAACACCAGCAGTATAAGATAAGGTCCTTGGGTTAATCAGTTGGAAATCATTCCTGGAAGTTCCAGCTAATCAAATTTGTACATGCAATCCAGTGAGTATATTGCCATAGTAAGTTTTAGAACAGATGTCTGATGCTGTAGAAGCCTCTTTATAGTAGAATTTAAATCCTCCTTGTTCAGTAATGACATAGGTTATTAAAATACACTTCTTTTGGGTGACCTAATTAAAGCATTCTATCAAAAACAATCAAAGCAGCCACCCTTCCACTGATGAGGTTTTTCAACCTCTAAATGCAACCTTGATGAAAGCACAGCATGAAGAATGGATAAAATTATGATATCTGCTGAGAAATTAGCCTTAAGCACTTGTTAAGAAAGACAAATAGGATTTCACACACCAACATGTAAACTTCGTAAGTGTGGATTTTCTTTTATTGCCTTTTGCAGCAGGTAGACTCTTATAATTGTCATCCTGCTATTTAATCTGTTGTTAAGACTTTTTAGTGATGGGAAGCCCTTGAATTAGGCCATGGACTCTACTAACCTAGCTGTCTGTGTAAGCCATCATTCCCCTCAGCCCTGTCAGACTTTTGTTAAAAACCACAGTCTTTTTGTAGTTAAAGAGTGCAGTTTCTGGGTTCTGAATGCTGCTGCTCAACAGAAGAGTCACTATGCATCTGGAAACAGCAGTCAGGTTTACACTGTCCTTTCAGATTTGTCTTTATTGTCCAATGAGACAAAAAAAGGGATTCTTTTCACAGTGCTTAAATATAAGAAACCCTACTCAATCCCAAAAGGTCAGTCTTAGTTGTCATCCAGACTCTGCCTTTCAGACTATTTTTGAAAGATGTCTTTTCTTTAGTTGATCATCATTGCCAGAAAACCTAAAAGAAACTGGTTCTCACTTTACCTTTTGAATAACATTTTCCAAACATAAAAACTTGATTCACAATAATCTGTGAAAAATTATGTGAACATTTATTTAAAGTCCTGCAATTCTGAATATTTTTTTTTAACAAGAGAATTGTCAGATTTTATTTATTTTTCTTTCCCATACTTTACGTCTTCACTATAACCTTTCTTTGTGGGGAAAAAAACCACCACAGAAAACAATAAAAATAAATACTTTGACCATAAACAAAAGCAAAATCACGAAACTCCAGTGCATGTAATGGGTCTTACTTGACACAGTTATGTATGGGATTTACCTCTGATTGTAGCTATCACTGAATAGCTTTTGATCTGTCTTTCTTTCTTTCCCAACCCCATGCCCAAATTAGATAGAGAAAATTAGTATTTCAGAGGGGAAAAAAAGCTTTTTCAAGTCCTACAACTAAATACCATTTAGCTTTTTAATAATACTTTCACTACATCAGGTAAATCTCAGTTGAGAATAAGTTGTAGCTCTGAAATTTATCCACTCCATCTGAAAGATGTATAGGAGACTTAGAAGCAAAAAAACCAAATTACTGATGGAAAAAAGAGGCTTTCATTACTCTTTTCTCAGATAATCTATTCTGTTCTTACTTCAAAGATCTCTGAACAATTTTACAGTACTTCCTTCTTCCCTTCTGTGATCCTGAGGCTAGATGGAACATCTCAGCTTCCATTTACATGGCTGCAGTGTAAATTCACCCTCCAAAAGAGAGTGATGCCATCCAAACAGGCCGATGGGGATGGAGAGTCGCACACACTATTCCCCAAATCATGAGTTGCCATTGTCTGGGAGAATGCTGCCCAGCGTGGAAAAGTAACATACCAGTGTGTGTGCTACTACTTGAACTTGCTGACTGGTACTAGCTCAGTATTTTCAGTTTGGCACAGCTCTCATGTTAGCGTGTTATTTTCTTAATATGATAGGAGCCAGATCTATTTGGAGCCTTGAAAAGTACACCAATAATGAACCTGTGTAGTAGAAACGTTCATCAACTTTTAAAGCATCTCAGTTTTAATAAAGTAAAAGAAAAAGAATTAATTTAAGATGAAACTTAAATCAAAACAGGAACCAAAAAGAACTAGATTTTGTTTTTGAGATAGGTAACAATTTTTACTTTAGTTTATACTCACCACTGATCAAAAAAAGTTGAACTGATCTGCACACAAAGTGAAACAGAACTGATGTGGCTGCACCTGTATCTTACATTAGGTAAAAAGAGAGCAACCAAACAGATTGTGCATGAGATGCATGTTTGTAAGATATTGTCATCTTGTTTAATTCTGTGATGTTTTGTATAGATAGTTCATAAACTGCCACATCAATTGCAAGCTAGCTATAATTTTGTAAAAAAGTTACGGGTTAAAAATATTTATTCTGCATTCATTAATTATTTCTATAAGCGGCTTCTCTTCTGACTTTGCTTTTTAACAGTTCCTTGTAAAACAGAAATGTAACACTCAGGACATTGAGCCAGACAATGCCCACTTGCAAGAAGTGTCTCTTTCTAACATCAGATTTACATTGGACTTGAAAATTGGTTTGAGGGCGTCTTTGTTTGGGGTTTTGTTTGCTTTGTTTTACTGAGAGGCAATGTTACCAGTTTGTAGCATAAATTAACAGAGCAGACCTTCAGAACCCAGACAGCATTCCCATTTTTGACTAATGAGAAAAATGACAGCTAGGAAAAGACCCACTAACATTCTGTCCAATGTGTGCAAACTGAGCCCTCTTATACCTTGAGTCAGTTGGTAACACATTAATTTTTTTTTAAGGTTGGTTTTGGAGGGAATTGTATTTCCATCCACTAACTCAGACTTTGCAAATTCATTTTAGAGCTACACCCCTACCTACAGTGTGCTGTGTAACACACCAAATAGATAAACAAGGTTGCCAGATCCTTGTGCATGCTATCTAGTTAGCGTTTTGTGAAAATAATGCAGTTTAATATGAGCAAAGCACTCTTGGACAGTAATACATAATGAAAACTACATCTGATATCACCAATTGTATCTGACACACACATTCAAGAGTGAACGAGCCAAGTAGCATGCAGTTCATTTGCAAAGTCCTCAGAAGGAGATTATTTTCTTCTTCAATATCTTCCCTTATGTTTTCAGGAAAATGAATTGTATGCCCCTGTGTTCTGAGTAAGCGACACAGAGAAAATGCACTAAGAGAAAAATATTGTTGCACAGATATCCAAAATAATAAACTATATGATGTTTATAACCATGTGCAACAGTAAGAAAAAAATATTTTTAAAAACCCTCAGTAAAATTTTAACCAATTGACTTTTCGGACACTACCGTTGTCCTTTAAACCAGGCATTATTTATATAGGCCATTATCCAGTATAAGTTGGGTTGTGGGGTTTTTTTGTTGTGTACTTGTTTATCACTCTCAAAGCTAACCTCCCTAAGTAGTTGTTTTGAAGGATGATACATTTTATTAGCACAGCCTTTGAAAAAGCTGAATTTTACAATTTTAAGAGAAGAAAAATTATGAAGTTTAAACTTTAGGCTGAAGTCCTTCCAGTACTTAAAGGGGGCCTACAGGAGAGATGGCACTCTTTATCAGAGGGTGTAGTGATACAACGAGAGGTAACAGTTTTAAGCTGAAAGAGGGTAGATTTAGACTAGATATTAGAAAGAAATTTTTTCCTGTGAGGGTAGTGAGGCACACAACAGGTTGCCCAGAGAAGCTGTGGATGCCCCATCCCTGGAGGTGTTCAAGGCCAGGCTGGATGAGGCTTTAAGCAACCTGGTCGGATGAGGTTTAACGCACCGGGGGAGAGTGGGAGGCCCCCCTGCCGATGGCAGGGGAGTTGGAACTCAATGATCTTTAAGGTCTCTTCCAACCCTAACCATTGTATGATTCTGTGATTCCATGATTTTCTTCACCTACCTCCAGTCAGCAACCTTTAGGCATTTATGGACTGAAGTGGGAACTAGAAAACATGACATCTCAAAACTTATCCTCTGGAAACTGACCACACATCAAAAAGCTTTGCAAGCATCAGAAAATTGATTCTTCTTGGGCATGAACTTTTTCATTTTAATTTAACTTTTTGAAAACTAGTCAAAGTGGAGAGAAAACACATATGAACTAATACTAGTGCCCAGATCTTATGTAGCTTAAAGGACTTAGCATAAGCTATAAATATAAGTTATTAAGTCCTGATAACCCTAAAAATTGAATACTAAGCATCAGACTTAGTTGTGGTTTAGAGCTGACAGGCAATTCAGTTAGGATTTTTAATTGTGGGAAGGTCTGAAACCTTTAGACCCTGAGTTTTCAATTTATGGTTGCTTCTATTTCTTTTCCTTCCTCCCTCTCTTCTTTTTTTTTGTATATTTGTTACTAAGAAATAATGATAAAATAATTAATAATTATTAGCAATATAAGTCCCAATATTAAAAAAAAAAACATTTTGTTGAAACTAAAAGAGAAGGTCATTATCAATGAATTCACTAACATTTGAAAGGATAAAAAAGTTCTAAAATGTCCTACTTCAACACATTGAGATGCTTAATTTTAGTCTTCCAGTTCAAAATAAATTTTAGCTTTGAAATTTAAATCAGTCCAATAGATCACAACAAATGTTTTTGCAGCACTTTCTGGAATTCTTTGTTTTTCACATTTTTTTTTTTCTCTCCTTGTTGGAACCCTTTATGACCATTCTTGAGTCTCATTCAGGGATGTAAATGGCCACAGGAGACATGAAGAACTGTGAATCTGCTTCAAGGTCTCCAATTAATATCTTACATTTTAAAGCTCTTTTAGTAGAACAGCATGGTTTGATAATGATTAATAATTATAATAAGAATTATTTTCCCTGTCTTGTGAAGTGAACCCCTATCACTTTGCACATATATATGTGTGGGAAAAAAAAATCCAGAGCAAAATCAGCTCTAGCTATTTAGCTATATATGTTTGTAAAATGTTTGTACGATGCACAAAATCTGTTTATCTGAGTGCAGAATGACCATTTGCCACGGTTGTTCTTAAATCTTATAGATTATGCATGAGAAAAGGTGTGCAAGTAAGTTTCTAAGCCCTCTTCCCTCATTAATTCAAGGTAGTTGAGAAGCACACAGTGCATCTCTTATTTCTCTGTCCTCATTACAAATGATCTGTACAGCACCTGTGTCAAGTTTGTGCATATATATCTGTCTGATGATACACACCCACATAACATGTGCTGTGCACTACATAAATTACTAATAAATAGTAGGTCAGGTTCACTAATAAATTCCAGCTTCTTTGTACTGCTCCATCCAATATAAACCAGCTGTATGCAAGTCTCATCTGGCTGATTCGCATGGATTTGCAGCTACTTTGGCTTGGTGACACCAAACAAATCAATCCACGTATGTTGATGAGACTTGGCCAATACCTCCTCTGAAATTGCCCAAAATGCATAAGAAAATCAAACCTTTCAACAATTTTTTTAAACAACCACCTTACAGATTAGAATCTGAAGAGATAAGGTCATATTGTGAAGATAGCCAGTAAAGGTTAGCCATTTCAATAGTACATCTGTAAGAAGTTAAAGTACACTGCAGCAATTAAACTCATGAATATAGGTCAGCACTCTAATCCCATGTCTAGTTTAATCTGATCTACAAAAAGGCAAATTTTAAACATTACAGTTTTTCCCAGTGCAAATTTACTGTAAAGCTCAATGTGAAATCAAAATATCTGAAAACGGGATGAAATCCATTTTGTTAGCAAAACAAACTTCAGAGACAATCTTGTAAATGATCTGTAGCTTAAAAACATATTTCTGCCTATTCCTGAAAAGATTCTTCGTAAGATCAGAGGCCTATTAAAAACCAGAAATGTTCAACATCTGTTGCTGTGTTGCATGAAGGCAAGACAAAGATAAATTAATACCATATGTGGAGGAATATGATTCAAAAATCCAGATTTGTTGGAATTTCCCAAAATAGGTTGCCAGGTTTGTATAATAAATAAAATAAAATATAAAGGATTTTTTTTTTTACTTCTCATCCTGAAAAACTAAGAAATCCCTCAATCAAAAAATAGAAATGTATGGTTTATGTATAATATAAAATATCTATTACATTCAAGGAAGTAAGCTGGTGTTCAAAATAAGAAAGTGAGTCTGAAAAGAATAAAGTAAAAAAAGTATTTGGGTTGAATGACGTCTTAGAGGAATGAAGACAAAGTAAAATAAGAATATCGCTATTTGCCTTTGGCATTTGTAATTTTGTCTAGTTTTGAGAGACTATAAAATTTAAAAAAAAACTCTCTTGTCAGGAGAAGTTATGTCCTAGGCTATAGCCTGTAATTTTTTCTTTTCTTTTGCAGGGAAGTCTACATTTGGGTATTCCCATAAAGAAACAGACAATTCACATACTGTGTGCTCATGCTTATGCTACATTTCATGAACAATCAGCTTCCAGGATAACAACAAAGTAAGATGACAATGTACAAAAAAGTCATTCAAGTTCCATGCTGCAGTATATACTGTCCTTTTTAGACTGCTGATGTGCTGTTTTATAGGTCATTATCCCTGTAGCTCTGCATTGTGTTCCATTGTAGTGTTGCCCTCGAGATATCCTACTTCAAGGATACCTCAGCAATACACTAAAAAATGGTTTTTCTTCGAATTGTGTTGTCATTTATTGCCCCTATATTGCCCCAGATGGGGGTCAGAATTTGCTCCAAGATATTTATGGAGTAGGTTCTACAGTTCATACAGAAGTGACAGCCTTTGTCACTGATGAAGGTAGTTCAGCCCTACTTTGTGGCTGACAGAACAACATGAATATCCACCAGTGTTGACTGTAATCCTAAAGGTAATGCCTAGTTGATGACTGGGGTTGCTCTAAGACACAGGAAAAGAGTTTAGTACAAACTTTGCAGTAGGTTGATACACACAATAAACTGACATAATATATTACTGTAGCTTTGCCATGTCTGTGGCCTGGAAAATAAGAACCAAGAACTCTTCGCATTTTATCATGTTTTGCAGAAGAGATGGTTCTCCCTGATTTCTTTCAGACAGGAAGACTAAACAATCCAACTGAAAATGTTTATAAAATAGAGCAGTAACTAAGATACTGCCAAATTAAGGGAAAAACCTAAGGGTTTTTAATAAGTTTAATTGATTTTGAAATTTGATGAGATTCTAGGGAAGGAGAAAGAATGTTTGTCTCTTAAAAAAGCATAGGTAAAGGATAAGTATTCTCTTCCTAAAGCAGTTTTCAAAAACCAAAAGTTCATACAGAAGAAAAACCCAAAAGCAACCAACCACCATCCTCTGACATTGCTAACAGTCCTATGAAGTTACTGCCACTGTGTTCCAGTTTGACAAGTAAAGCTAAGTGGTTTTCACAGCATATTTGTTTTCAAGCAGTGTTGCTTACAGGCCAGGTAAGTATGGAGATGACTGCTCTAGACTATACCTTGAGACTTCTGCAGGGCTAATTTAAATGTCTTCACCATAATTAGGGCTAAGAAATGTAACTCAAAAAGACTCGTATGTTTCTGCCACTTTCCCTTCACTTCGCTTTTAAACGCAAGAACATGATAAACAACTGAAAAGCAAATTAAAGTCAAGAGGATTTCAGTCGTTTGTGCAGTGTAAGATCTGGGGCAGAGGTGAGCTGTGAAGTTTAAATGTTTCTTCCTACCAGTGTACGTGTTTGATCCATTTGGGTATTTGTCCCGAAGAGTCTGCATATTAACTATTAAGTGAACCTTGAGACTTGCATAGTAGTTGCAGACAAGAAGAGGTTAAGAGAGGGTGAGTAACTAGCAGAAGAGAAGTCATAGAATCATAGAACGGTTTGGGTTGGAAGGGACCTTAAAAAAGTGTTCTAGAACCAACAAGCAAGCTAGAACATAGTCTAGAACCATAAAGTGATCTAGAACCTGCCCTAGAATCACAAGGATATTTAGAACATGATCTAGACCATAAAGTGCTCTGGAACCCAATCTAGAACCATAAAGCAATCTAGATCGTAGCCTAGAACCAACTCACTGCCAAACTCCCAACTCCAGAATTCATACCTGCACCAACATCACCCCAATGCTACAACCAACTGACTGTAAAGGACTAACTGCCTGTCAAAGGCCCTGATCAGAGAAGGCCTTGTCATGTCTCGAACATCTTGATTGGAAAAAGGCCATAGGCAATCATCTTATTGCTTTGTGATAAGAAGAAGCAAAGAACACACCAAAGGCTTCACTAATGAAGGACAAACTTTTGCTTAACAAGGTTCTTGCCCCCAGCTCGAAGGCGCCAACAAAGAAAGTTCAGTCAAAGCTAATCCAACACGGGCTCTGCACAACCACCAACCCAACTGCTTGAAAGGTTTCATGCTACTCTTCCCCTTCTTATTAAGGGGACACCCCTCTCCGCTTCCTACGCTCATCAAGGCCCAGTGCTTCCTATGCTCACTGGAGAAAGTTAGCCAGAGACCTGAGAACATTTCTCTAGGAAAGGTGAATCAACAAAGAGAAGCCATGCGCCCAGCACCTCTGGACTCCCAACAGGCTGACAGACTCCTCAAGGACAGACTCATCCCAGCATCCAAAGGCTGGGAAAAAAACCTTGCTGACTCACTGAAAAATTTTCTCTCTCCTCTCCTTTTCCTTCAAGCATCTCTTAATTTCTCTCACTGGCACATACAGGAACACCTGAGAAGTTTTATGCCAGCTCCTTATGGGGCTTCTTCAGCAGGTTTCCTTCTTGGGATCAGCCATTGCTCCTTTTAATACTGAGAAGTGATTGCAAGTTTTAGAAGTGCTTGTGGGTTTTCAGTGTTGTTGGGAGTTGTGATTTTGTTCCATCATTATCACATTATTTTAAGTTTTGGTGTTGTCAGTGGGTGGTGGTAGTGTTGTTATGAGTTGTCTTTACCAAGTCATTTGGTTTTTGTAATTGTCACATTTTCGCATTTTACATTTTACATCCCACATTTACCTTTTTTCCCTAAAGAATTTTTATCAATGTATGATGGACTTTAGAAAATAAAACCTTAAGAAACAGCAAGACAATACTAGAACATCCAAAGTAAATTCTTTGGAAGGCTGTATTATTTTTGTTTGATTTAGACTGATTTTAAAACATTAAAGTTTCATCAGCAGTTTGAGGGAGAAGTAAAATTTAAATCACTCAAGTCAGATTAGCAAAAGTTTTAAAACATGCTGATCATTTAAATGTGTATCTTAAATTGATACCTGTGACAAAATTCTACTGTCACACCTGACATCAGCATTAAAAATCTGCCCTTCTATCATACACACAGAAGTGGAACATGTAGCAGCCTGACTGTAGTGAGCAGGTGGATGACACTGTGAATCTTCTCCCTATATTTCAAGCTTTTCCACATCTGGAGGCTCCCAAACTGCACTTGTTGGCGTGATCTCCAAGAGCAAAACAGTTGCCTTTCCAATTTAGAATTTAGAAATTTAGAAATTACTAGAAGTGGTAGAGTGAATGACCCTATTTGCATCACAAAGGCAGGGCTTGGAAAGGTGCATTATTTTATACAGGGAATTAGTCCTTCGTCATTGGTTTGTGCTCCATTGCATTCTCGCAATTTTGATTTATCCATCAAATAATTGAAAAAAATCAAGATGGGAAAAGAAAACCAAAATACTGAATTTTTTTTTCAATTTTTTAGTGTTAAATTAACAGCAGAAAAAAAGAGTGACAAAACTCTCAATTTTAGGATAATCACAAAATATTGGGATGAAAAGCAAAACCTAGTGCTTGCTAACAAGGGAACCTCTAAGTATATTATCATATACACAGTGTACATATACTGATCACCCTCTAGCAACAAAATCACAATGCCAATCAAGAGATTGATTGCAATAACTTCCCATTTCAGTGAGGGGATAAAACCCTGCCTGTCAGCTGGGCAAAAGCAGCAGCATTGGATAGCATGCTGCTTTTGCATGCATGGATGTCACAACGTATGCTGGTAGATCACCTTTACCCACAATTAAATAGCTGCAAAGCACCTAATCCCACTGTACAGGGGGGAGCCATTAGTGCCTAACCTTTATTATCGAGGATAACTGTCTCCTTTCCTGAGTTTATATGTGACAACTCATTCACCTGAGTTCCATTCATTTTCTCACAGCTAGTATTCAAGTCACAGTACCTGAAGCTAAGTTGACTCCTATGAATGATCTATAGGTGGTTTGAATTCCTGCCAAAGATAATACATCTTGAGAAAAGGAGGGGGAAAAAAAAAGCAATAAACGAATAAGCTTTATGGGAAGAGGAGCCTCTTTTCCCATAAATGATGAATCAATCCATTATATTTGTGATAATCAATGCCATGGATCCTCTTCATGTCAAGGTAAAAAAAAAAACTTGGTAAAGAGGCAAATCATTATTAATTCATTCATTGCAATAACATTAATCACGATGCGCTAATGTGATATTAATGTGCCTGTAATATGTACTTCCATACGAATTTCACTGTAATATAGGAATTAACTAATGTACCATGGTTTTAGAGAGTGACGCAAATTGATAAATAACACTGAAAAGCTTTTTAAATAGGGGTAGGCATGAATCTACTGACATGTTACCTTCTGGTGGAGACGGGAGGGTGACCACATCCCACTCCCATGCCCACACTTGCAGGTAGGCTAACGCTCTGCTTTGCATTTTCCAGGAGTTATTGCCTACAGCAACAGCCAGTCAGCTTTTCAACGTTGTGGTCCTGTTCCAGGAAATATTGATGTGCAAGATTAGTAGTTCTGGGAATGGAATCAAAGCTGTGATGATGCTGGCTGGTGTCTAGGAGGAGGCTGGGAGTCATGTGTGCACTCGGTGTGGTGAGCACCCTTGTACACAGAGGCAGAGGACTGCTTCACAGATATGCCTTCTGTGAGAACCTTCAGAACTGGCTTCTGACATATTCCTATGTTATGGGCAATAATCCAAAGCAGACACATCCTATGCGACCAGTTCTTGAATGCAGACAATACAGCACGGGGAACTGAATTAAGACAATGGAAAAGGACATTCTCCTGACAGAGTGCTTCCCACCCAGCAAGGCACTGAGTCTGATGAGGTAATGCAGCCCTGAGCTGAGCTTCTCATCAGTGCTGAGGAACAAACCTTAATGGAGAGCAGTCAAATGGAGGAAACAAAAAACTAAAATACGAGAATGCATAATAAAAGCAATAAATGAAAAATAGTAAACCATCTTTCTATTTAAAGCACTGTGTAGATCCATTGCATCCCTAATCTCACCTAACATTTATATTCCACAGAAAGTTGTGAAACTCTAAGATGCTGGTGATAATCCTGCTCTGAATGGTAAATTGGACTAAACCTACAGTAGTTCCTTTCAATCAACATTTCCATGAGTATATAATCCAAATTACCAGCAGAAAAAAGATACACTTTTCTAGTGTAACATATTTGGTTGTTTTCCTCTGAAGTATTACCTGCACGTTACCAAATATACTAAATGTATTTAGGGTATAATTAGTATTTTTCCAAGCAATAAATAATGATGTCAAACTGAAAGTATAAGTTTCAAGCCTTCTGCAAATAAACATGGTTTTCAGTCCTTTTCTGTTCCAATGGCTGCAATTGGAAAAAAAAAAAAAAAAAAGAAATGGAGGCTAAAGTGAACTTCAGTAACTGTTTTTCTTATAATAAATCACAGGCATCTTATATCTCAACCATGTCTTGAATTTTCTTAGCAAACAGATTGGGAATTTACTTTTTTCTTTGAGAAAAAAGACCAAAATGTAACATTCCTGAAAGCACCCAGTGAGCCTCCAAATCTCTTGATGATACTCAGAAACATGGTGTTTCTTGTTTTGTTTTTAGAAATGAAAAAATAATTATAAAACATATTGTGCTAATAAATCAAAAAAGGCGCTTGAAATAATCTCATAAAATGTTATGGCTTAAATAATGCCCTTCATCAGTATTCTTTGTTTAACATTTTATGTTTATTGATAAATGAAGATGCATTTAAATAATTCAAACAAAACATTAGCTGCAAGCAAGGAATTAATAATTGATAGGACTGGAAGGGCTTTTTTTCACTGGGGAAATAGATAATATTAGCTTAATGTGGGGTTGTAGGAACAGAGGAAATGTAATGGATCTGCCTGCTTTAAACTGATGATGGTTATTGTGGTCTGAAAGTTGCTACAAAGGCAAAAGCAGGACAGCTCTCTAACTGCAATAGATTTCACTCATAGCAGCTGACAACGCAAATTGTGGTTTGATATGCCAGATTTATACATGGGAGGGGATCTAAAAAGCTTAACATACGTGAAAGGAAAAGAAAATGCTCTTAAACTTAAGTCTTAGAATTTTAAAAGGAAAAAACTCAGCAGTTATATTGTCTAAAAATATTTGGATTTTTTTTCCTGCCAGTCTCCTCTTTTATGAAAATCTTCATCCATAGTTTTCTTTAAGTCAGGGAGCCACTACTAAGGATACTGTAACACAGAAGCCAATGCATTCTTAAGGATTCTCAGAGGAAGACCATTTAGTCTAGAAACACTCATCGTAAGATTTTATTTAGATTTGCCTGTAAAGAAGCCAAACTCTTCCAGCTGCGCATTTGAACGTGCCAGCCTCTTCTGTGAAGATGCAGAAAAACAGGTTTGTGGGTCCTGTGTTAGGAGGGAAATTTCTGTTTAACTCAAGTTATGCTTGGTGATAGCAAAAACCACAGAATTACTCTTAAATAAGTTGTGCAACTCCCATTTCCATTCGCTTTTGGAGATACTAGATTCATAGTGAGCTGAAAGTCTACCAAATGACATTTTCATTTCCGTACGGTATTTATGAATCTACAAACCAGATGTTCATATTACACTCTAGCAGCCAGAAATTTGCCTTTGCACATCTAACCAACATTTTACTTTATTCACTTGATATGCAGAACAAATTTTAAAATAAATAAAATAAAAATATTGTAGCATGAATCTATATTAATTTCATAGATTTCATTGGTCCAACAGTGTAAGATTATAATCAGGCATTTTACTACACAGTTAGAGTTCTAATCACAGATCTTTTAGCCAGTCATAGACAAGAATATCAAAAACTAATCTGATCTGAAAACCAATAGCATTTTTCAGGTTTTAAAATTAAGTTCAAAAGATCACAGCCTTACTGTACTTGACCCTGACTACTAGAAATCACACCATTAGGATATCAGGGGGGTTCACTTTAAGGTAGTGCTAGAATAGCCAAACACCCCTGATAAAAACATCAAATAGAACACTCTTCATTACTTAAACTGGTTGCAACTTGTGTCATCACATATGAAAAATGAGTGTGCCATATTACTGAAAATGAACAGTTGTGTTTTCTACCTATTTTCCACAGGGGTAAATGGTTATAAAGGGATCAAGGCAGTGAAGAATCAAGTTCTGTTGTGTGTGCCAAGTTCATACCTGAGCATCTCCCAGAATAGGTTTTCTTAAGCAGACAGATTGTAAGCCTGCACAAAACTGATTTAAGAAATGCAAATGGGAGAAAGCAGCTTTGTTTTCCAGCCATTGCAACACTCGACATGACATTTAGATAGACTTGCTTGCATTGACAGTAGGCACATATGTCTAGTATTTTGTTTTAAAATATATGTATTGCTTTTAATAACAACTTTACAGCTGTTCACAAAATAACGCCTCTAGACAGAAGCACTACAATGAAGAGAGTATCAACAGAAGGACTGTATCTGCATGCAACTCTTACAGTTGCCAAGAAATGAAGACATAACATATGGTCACTTTGTAAAGGTGAGCTGAACAAAAAACAAGCAGCAACCTAGCCAATTTTTGTCATTTGAATTCTCCTGTTCAAAACCCAATTTAGTTTCATATGACTCTTGTTAATTTGAATTATATATTTATTAAAATATGAAACAGCCAGCTCTGCAACTGGGAAAACAATTTAACAATAAATTTGTGGAATGGTATGTTGCCAATTTTTCACTTGTCTAGAGCTATCCTTTAAAAATTAATGTATAATTTCGCAGCAGAAGAATCGAATGCTATTAACAGCTTGCTCGTGTGAAGAGAGGAAGTTGTAACTTATATTAAATATCCCACTGTTGATATGGCTATGAATGTCTTCCCTTGATTTATCTGTTTATTGAACTGCCTTGGAAGAGCCACTCCTCATAGGAATGCATGGAGGAATGTTAACACAACTCAAGTCTCCGATAATCTTTCTGGACATCACCCAGAAGATGACAAGATTTAGGGAAAAAAGTGATAAGCTTGGAAATGTTTAATTTCCCACCATATCAAATAGACTCTGCAGGGAAAGTGTGGACTTCAGACAAGCTGCTGTTTTAGGCAACATTACTGCTTGTGTACCTGAATAAAACAAAAAATTCAGAGTTCTGTCATCAACAGAAAAAATATCAGCCTCTTTATATAATTCTGTTTACTGATAATGAACATATACATCTCTGGCTCCCTGAGTACCTGAGGAAAACAACAATGGGAAGGAGGATTTTTTTTTTTTTTTTTTTTTGCTTACAGCATTATATCCCAAGCTGTTCTTTTCTTTCTTTTTTGCTATTTCAGATCTTGTTGTAGATGCATTTTACAGCCCCTTTTGTACATGGTATTTTCTCAACATTTCCTCTTCAACTGTCTAATTTGCCATCTCCCCCTTGTCCACAAAGGCAGAAACCTTTACAAACCTACACTTAATATGTGTTGTTTGGGATTATGAAATATGCCTGTGCTTAGAATAGAAGACATCACTTTTCCAACTCCCTTGTTTAAGACTTTTAATTTTTATTTAAACTATGTCACACAGAGAAGTTATCATTACTTGCTTTATTTCCAATGCATTTCAGCTCTGACCTTACCAAGACTATTTATAATGTGGGCAACAACATATTGCAAGGTCGTTTAATCCAAGCTAAAAGTTAGGGCATTCCTTAGCAAGACCCAGTTGTTATTTGGCCAGCACAGTTGGTTTAAAGAACTTCTTTTGTTGCACCTGAGTTCTTGCTTCTCAGTTTCTATAACCTAGAACGTTGAATGATAAAAACAATACAGGAATGAAAAAAAAGTAGAAAAAAATAAATTTTGTATATTTGTATATAATTTTTCATCAGGATTAATTCTTCTCTGATTTATCTGTTGGATCCATACTAATTCTCTACCGAGGATTTCTTCCTAAGTATCCCAGAAGTATCGAGGAAGCATTCAAGCCTGTGCTGTGTTACAGAGCTGGCAGAGCTGTGCATCCCAGTTCCCTAGCAAAACTGTTGCAGCCAGTAGTGTCAATACAAGTAACTTGAGCAGAAATGTTAACTTATCACATTAAACTTGAAAGAAATTTATCAGACAGGAAAAATAATCATCACTGCAGCTTTGACATGGCCCTGATGAAAGATGAGGACCTGTAAGAGAAAGAGAAAAATGCCAGTTTGCACCTCAGAGCAGCTACTTACTTTCCAGGAAAAATTCAACGGCTGTGGCAGGGGTTTCTGCCCCAACTCTTTTAGTTATTTCAGATGCCAGAATTAATGCCTATGTAAAGCTCCAGGTCATCACACTAGCTGCTGGTCAGAGCAAGAATAAGATTTGTTAAGACTGCTAGAATTTGCACCTAGGTCAATAGGACAGAGCAGTGACAGGGCTGAGAAAAGCCCAGCCCTCACTAGTTCGGACTGTGCTCAGCTATCCCCATCTAAGCAGCATGATTTGGTTTAGCATAGGTGTTATGGGGACTATCAAACAAAATACCCAGCAGTGCAATTTTTTGGCTGACCAGGCAGCCACCACATGTCTAGCCAGCTCTGCAGGGAATCAGGTACCCCAGAGGTTCCCCTGTGCGCACTGCAGAGAGTAAGATGAGACCCTCCTTCTTCAGAACTTTCTAGAAGGGAGCTTCAATTTAACTCACTGCTTTTCATGGCTGTATGTTAAAGGAGTTTGCACTGGCAGTGGTAAATTCCAAATATTAAACTGAACCCGTGCTACTGTCGGTCTATTTTCTGAGAAAAAAATGACACCCAGGGTCTACCGCATAGCCATGGCAAGCACAACTCATATTCACCCACAGAGACATGGTTTTCCAGCCCACGTACGCAGTACCGTCATTTGAGTCAATGTGCATCTGGTAACCAGGGAGGATGACAAGTCAGCCCTTTCTCTTTGTGATAACAGGAACAATAGCTCATGTAAACCAACACTGTACATTGATCCTCTTTTGATCAAGGGAAAAAGATTTTGCAGAGGCATCAGATCATCAGGAAAAGAGGTAAGAGGGTATCTCTATACAGCTTTGATAAGACAGTCCCTTGTGCATTAGATTCTGTTCTAATCACTTCAGTGCTCCAAAATATAGACAAATAAAAGTGAGTGCAGTGCAAGCTGAAGAAATAAAAGTAATATTGAGAGCTGTGACCTCAATTTAAGAAAAGCTGGATGAAAAAATATATTACCTCAAGTGAGGATGAAGTGATAACATGATAATTATCTTTCCATTTCTAAAGATTGTTCGGGTTGAAAAAAAATATTTGTGGGGTTGAAAGGCTATATGAGAAAAAGATGACAAATTTTAGTAAGGGTAAATTTTTTCTGAATGTCAGAAGAGACTTGCTTAGCTTTCCATACACTATAAAATAGTTTCTCATGGGAAACGAAGAAAGCCTGGGACTTTTTAAAACAAACTTGAATAAAGCATAGAAACATTTACTGCAGTGCTGGAGGCGTGGCCATCTTTTAGTTCTAATTACTTTTTCTCTGTGTTGCAAAACATCCTTTTGCACGTCCAAGTCATACTGGGGACATGGAACTTAAGCTCTTTTATGGCAGCTTTGTATAGAAATTTCCTTATTTTTATTTACTTTGTTTTTTTTTTTTAACTTCTCCTGGCAGATATTTTTTTTTTTACTACAACTTTTTCTGTTGTAATGTTTTAGTTTTGGAAAAATGAAAGGACATGAAGTATTTAATTTTCATTTTTTAAAAAATAGTTCAAAGGTATTTTTGATAATGATGATTTGCTGGAATGGAATATTTTGACATAATGTTTTAAAATTATTTTCCATTTATGCTGACCAGTTTAAACTTAAACAAATCTCAGTAGAGAAGAAAGATTTCAACAGATTCAAAGAGAATTTTCTCATTTTGAAAATCTGAAACTGATTTCTTTTTACTCAGAATTTAGATTTAAAGATACTTTGAGCTCTTCTCTTTACCTTCTCTTTAGTTTAGGCCCTACCTTTGAGCTTGTAAAACTTCCCAGGAAACAAAATAAAAATTTCCTCTTCAACTTACTAGAAGTATACTTAATTGTTCCACTTCAAAAGGTGCTGTTTCATTTATTTATTTTCTTTAATTATTCAGCTTCAATGTATTCAGAGGCTTTCCAAGACACTCACTGTAGCTTCCTGATTTTGAGAGAATGTTCTGTTTCTCTGGTCTGCCTCCTTTCCATCACTGAATAATGATAAACAGATCTTGCAAAAATCTTCTCACTGATGTTTAAATTGAGGAACAAAATTCAGAGAGAGATAAGGCATCACTTTTCACCAAACATGTTATTCCAGCTTTATATCCTACATCTTGATTTGATGCAATGTTTATAACAACACATTTTATGTATAATGCCATGAAGTGATGACAATCTGCTCTACTGTCATGGTGTGATGTTGAATTAATAGGAAACAAGGTGAGGGCAGAGCAGGCAATCATTGTATGTGTTAACTTCATGATTAACCATTGGGTTCTTAATAAAGTCTTACTCTGTGGAACAGACTGCCAAATATTTTTGTCACTTCTACAATATTTTGTCAAGATATATGACCTTGAAAGCCACCTTTAAAGTTATCTTAATATTTAGCGCAACTGAGACTAATGCAGCTTTTATGAACTTCAGTGAGAACACACCTGATGCGTAAGATAATCTCTAATACAGACAGGAATTCCTAAAAATAGATTGTATACAGTGAAGCACGTTGGAAGAGAACGCACTTCATTTCTTTCAATTTAACTAAACTTAGTGCATGATATTCATTAATTAGGCTAGAACGTTTTTCCTTAAATAGAAAATAGAATAATTGGTGCATACCATTTACATCACAGTTTGTGAAATCTGTTTGGCAGATTACTGAGCGCAAAAGCACTTGCTCAGTCTCAAGATCATCAACTGCTTACTGCAAAATTATTACTTGCTTGGCTTGCTGCACTATTTCAAGATGAACATCACACATGCCCTGCCCTCAGTGCAGAGAAGATCTGTCATGACATCAACCAGTCTGTTCTTCTTATCTCTCACTGCAACTACTCAGACCTTTTTGCAGCCGTAATATATAAGATCAGCAGCAGCCATTCTTGCCTACAGACCATACTTTATCTAACAAACTCAGCCTGATTCTCAGTATTTGTTGACAGACTTGTCTCCACAATAACTGTAGTCAAAATGCAGTATCATACTAAACCAGATGATGTACATGAGAATAGCAAACAGAAAACCTCCTGCCCCATGAAGCTTACATTCTTGGTATAAACAAGAGACACTGAATAGAATATAAGCAAATAGTAACAATGGTTGTTTAAGAGTTAATCATCCCAACAACAACAACTTTTATTAAAAGTTTTAGACACCATAGTAAAATAAAAGATGTGTTGAATGTAGACAGCAAAATAAGTTCACAGATATAACACTCAAGCATGGAGAGCAGAAAAAAAAGAAAGAAATAAGGTGTCTGGTTCAAACTTAACCAAATAATAAATGAAGCTCTGAAGAGAAGGTTGGCTAGAAGAACATTATATATTGGCAGCAATTAGAGATGATAGGGTGGGGCTAGACTATGACGTATCTGAAGAATGAGGGGAAAAAAAATAAAAGACTGCTCCACCTATATGGCCATGTTCAATGGGAAAAAGGTTTTGGCAGGGCTCTTTTGTACAGCATCAAGAAAATTTTACCTACTCATTCCACCTGAATTTTGTTAGAAGACAGTTAGGTAATAGTATGTGAAAGCACTCACCCTCAAAAAAGAAGCAAGCAATAACTAACCAAGACATCCAACACAGAATTGAAATCCATGTTTGCACAGACTGGCATAGGTCAGGGTTATCAATGATAACACAGTTTAATGACAATTCGAAGCCTTCACTTTCACACATTTTGCACATATCTGTGTCTGCATTTTCGTCATATGGCTGAGTATAGTCTTTGTTAACCAGCATCAGAAATACAATAACTGGAAAACAAATTATTTCAGATGTATTTATTCTCAAGCCTTACAAGTTTGTTTCTGTTAGCCATAGAAATAACTCATTGCAATAGTAAGGAAACTGAATCTTGTCACGTCCCTGTTGCTACGGTCCAAAGTTAGCCAAATAATTATTGTGTCCCTCAGAAGTAAATCCAACTGAATCTATGGCACTTGGAAAGAAAAGCTAAAAGTTACATACAGAAGCCTACATTTTTAAAGGTTATAAAACACCTGATAAAAATCAGATTTTCCCATAGAAGGTTTTTACACTTATTTTTATAAAGCCTTTATACATCTCTATAGATATAAGTGAGATTCACGTTCATATTCTCTAGGACTTCCCCCAGAGAAAAAAATTTCCATTCAAGTTCTTATCTGTAGTAAAGATCACATAGCATATATTGTAATTAACAATCCACAGCTACAACAGGAAGTTTAGACTACCATTTAACTAATTCCAAAAAACTTTACTTGTTCAGTTTCAGCAGAGGCTAAAATGCAAGCCTTAACAATAGAAATCCTTTCCTTTTGGCCATGATTCGTTCACAAAATACCCTTAGATTTTCTACAGCATGCTTGCAATGACTACATGACCCAACTGAATCAAGGCCTTGAAACTCTGACCTGTCCAGTCTGCCACTTTCTGTCCAAAATTGTCAGTATAACTTCACTAGTATTTATCTATTACATTTATTTGTGGTATTGCAATAGCAGATTGATCCTTGTCCCTACAAAGCCACTATGGGTTTTCCTCACCTGTTGTTGCTGTTGGCTAGCAGACTGCTGATTTCAGGTGTGAGTAAGCAGGCAACCAACAGGAGAGAGATAAACAGCTGGGAAACTTTGTGGAAGAGTGTGGGAGTCTGAGGATTATTTATACTGTAGTATGTTCCCTCTCTTTTCCTTGTAACAGATAGATGTTGAGTTTCATTTTTTCCATACAGGTAACCTAGTGTTCAGTTATGTGGCAAAGATAGATCATGTAAAAGCCTACAAATAATGTAATTTTTGCTGCTTGAGAAACTGTTTAAGAACTTGTAACAGAAGCTGAGCATTAGTGAGGCTGACAAATCCTGGAACAAGGCAGTCCTGTAGTTGTAGTAGAAAAAAGACTTGGTGACAAAATATATTTGAAACAGATGAGCTCTATTTGTTGAATGACAGCTCGTTCAAATACTTCTGTTACAGCTAGAATTGAGGTAAGAATTACATCTTCTGGAGTGTTGTCTACAGACTAGAATATGGTTTTTCAGGACGTGGATTATCAAAATCTCTATTTAGATTCTCAATAGTGTTTTCAAAAGTTGGTCACGACTTTCAATCTCAAGCTCTGACCTGAGCATCCATGCAAAATAAACACAACCTTATTAACCTCCCTCTTTGTGACTTTTCCCCCCCCTCCTCTTTTTTTCTCTTTATTCCCGAACTTGTAATGATATTGGGGCTTGGGTTCTAAACTAATAACTTAAATAGTACATCTTCTCCTAATGCAATGAAATGTGCACTTAATAGAACCTGTTGGCCAGAAATAACATTGTTATTATAAATCAAATATACCTGATTGTATTCTGATGCTCAGTTAATAGTTCTGGTATAAACTAATCAGTATATTTTGCAAGCAAAACACATATTTTCATGAAAATCTATTTACAATGCTCCATTTATAATTTTTTTTCACATAAGAATCAACAGCTGCTTAATTCCAAGCCTGAAAACAAAAAACATTGTTAAGAAAATTACAGTGTCTCTGTTCCTCTCACTCCTACATCCTGTCTCTGTCTGCCTTTCCACCTTCTAGCTCTCTTTTTTTTCAATGCTAAATAATATATTTATGTGTAAGAGAAAGCCACAAGAGTAAAAAAGTGCTGTCTGAGAAAACAAAGAACAATTAATGAAGAAATAAATAAATATCTACAATGCAATGTCTGTTATTTGCCCTGAAGTGAATATATTAGGTACAGGAAATCACATTACAATTTGATGTATGTGTCACTTTAAGAGTGATTCTTGGATTGTGGAGGTAGCTTGTGTGTCATATGATGTAAGTACTTTTATTGAGTAGGTAAGTATGTAATAGCTAAAAGCCTCATAAATCAGCTAAATGTTCTCCCAGTTTATAGAGAATATTTGATCTGAGCACATTACCGTCTGGTGAGCCACTGAGAAAAAGAGAAGATGTGAAGAGTGATGGAGATGGATATATTGGATAATTTTTTTTGATCTGTAGTATATGGGGCTGGCTCTTCATTGCTTGTATCTTTTGTACTCATTAACACCTGTGCAAGTGTAATATACTACCAAATTAAAGTTTTCTACTCACTTGCTTTAACACTTTTATAGCTGCTTCTCATGGGGATAGAGTCACACAGAATGAAACACAGAACAGTTTTTTAATCCAGAGGTCTTTCTCTTTTAAACAACAATAGCAGTTGACAAATTCCATGTTAGAGGATTATTTGAAGTACGTAAAATAATCCAAATTAATCTATCCATTGTTTTCGGCATTACAGTCAGCCCTATGTTATTAAAGCAAAGAAGTACACTTTTTTCTAATTGCAACTACAAATGACCAATGTTCAGTCTACCTCTGCATATTAATTTTTTATTGGAACAATGAAGGACTTTGAAAAACTATAAGTACATATATAAATATATATAAAAACTATATA